>NC_065594.1:91169533-91402033 GCF_024542745.1 Macaca thibetana thibetana
CTGGTAGTTTTTATTTCTGTGGAGTCGGTGGTGATATCCCCTTTATCGTTTTTTATTGCGTCTATCTGATTTTTCTCTCCTTTTTTCTTTATTAGTCTTGCTAGCAGTCTATCAATTTTGTTGATCTTTTCAAAAACGCGGCTCCTGGATTCACTGATTTTTTTGAAGGGTTTTTTGTGTCTCTATCTCCTTCAGTTCTGCTCTGATCTTAGTTATTTCTTGTCTTCTGCTAGCTTTTGAATGTGTTTGCTCTTGCTTCTCTAGTTCTTTTAATTGTGAAGTTAGGGTGTCAATTTTAGATCTTTCCTGCTTTCTCTTGTGGGCATTTAATGCTATAAATTTCCCTCTACACACTGCTTTAAATGTGTCCCAGAGATTCTGGTATGTTGTGTCTTTGTTCTCATTGGTTTCAAAGAACATCTTTATTTCTGCCTTCATTTCATTATGTACCCAGTAGTCATTCAGGAGCAGGTTATTCAGTTTCCATGTAGTTGAGTGGTTTTGAGTGAGTTTCTTAATCCTGAGTTCCAGTTTGATTGCACCGTGGTCTGAGAGACAGTTTGTTATCATTTCTGTTCTTTTACATTTGCTGAGGAGTGCTTTACTTCCAAATATGTGGTCAGTTTTGGAATAAGTGTGATGTGGTGCTGAGAAGAATGTATATTCTATTGATTTGGGGTGGAGAGTTCTGTAGATGTCTATTAGGTCCCCTTGGTGCAGAACTGAATTCAATTCCTGGATATCCTTGTTAACTTTCTGTCTCGTTGATCTGTCTAATGTTGACAGTGGGGTGTTAAAGTCTCCCATTATTATTGTGTGGGAGTCTAAGTCTCTTTATAAGTCTCTAACGACTTGCTTTATGAATCTGGGTGCTCCTATATTGGGTGCATATATATTTCGGATAGTTAGCTCTTCTTGTTGAATTGATCCCTTTACCATTATGTAATGGCCTTCTTTGTCTCTTTTGATCTTTGTTGGTTTAAAGTCTGTTTTATCAGAGACGAGGATTGCACCCCCTGCCTTTTTTTGTTTTCCATTTGCTTGGTAGATCTTCCTCCATCCCTTTATTTTGAGCCTATGTGTGTCTCTGCATGTGAGATGGGTCTCCTGAATACAGCACACTGACGGGTCTTGACTCTATCCAATTTGCCAGTCTGTGTCTTTTAATTGGAGCATTTAGCCCATTTACATTTAAGGTTAATATTGTTATGTGTGAATTTTATCCTGTCATTGTGATGTTAGCTGGTTATTTTACTCGTTAGTTGGTACAGTTTCTTCCTAGCATCGATGGTCTTTACATTTTGGCATGTTTTTGCAGTGACTGGTACCAGTTGTTCCTTTCCATGTTTAGTGCTTCCTTTAGGAGCTCTTGTAGGGCAGGCCTGTGACAAAATTTCTCAGCATTTGCTTGTCTGTAAAGGATTTTATTTCTCCTTCACTTATGAAACTTAGTTTGGCTGGATGTGAAATTCTGGGTTGAAAATTCTTTTCTTTAAGAATGTTGAATATTGGCCCCCACTCTCTTCTGGCTTGTAGAGTTTCTGCTGAGAGATCCACTTTTAGTCTGATGGGCTTCCCTTTGTGGGTAACCCGACCTTTCTCTCTGTCTGCCCTTAACATTTTTTCCTTCACTTCACCTTTGGTGAATTTGACAATTATGTTTCTTGGACTTCAACACATGAATTTCAAGGGAGTACAGTCTAGCCCACAACACCTTCCCTCTCCTGGCCCCTGACACATGATAGTAGGAAAGGGGGTGTTTTGGAATCCAGGAGCAGGCTGGATTTTGCACTGAGGCTGCAAGTCAATACCATCAGTAATTGTGGCTTCATCCTCATGACTTTGGTCATCTTTATCAACCACATCTTATGAAGAAGAACATCACTTCCTATTTTCAAATGTCTAAAAATAGCCTCCATGTTATTTTCTTTTAAGGCTTTCTATACATTTTTCATAACTTAACATTATGATAAGAAGCTTGAATCGTTAAATGTTTTCAAAATCAGAAAATTGTCCTGAGGAATTTGGACCCTCAGTCATTTCAAATCACTCTACATATGCCTTTCCCGGGGCTGTGCTTAGAAGGCAGGCTGTCCTGGCTGGCTTCTTCCAGTTCCTGTGCCTCCTTCTGACCCCTTCCTGTCATCCACCTTCAATGGATCTCGGCAGGGAAACCTTTCCCACAATTAAGGTGCGCCGAGAGGATCAATCTGCTTCGTGTGATCTTGTCAGAGATGTGGCACTGTAATCCAGCTGTTGATTGAAATCTAATTCCCGTTCACTTTTCCCAGCCTGGGTGAGGCCAGTTGCCTGTTTTCCACCTTCCTTCCGTGTTCTGTACGTGCCGCCTGATCAGAGATGACGGTATAATTGATTTCCAAGCCTTTGCCGGGGCCTTGAAATTGCCTTTGTTGGTAGTTGGTTGAGGTTGTCACATGTTGGGGATGAAAGAAAAGCCAAGTCAGGATTCTGTCTGCCCAGACCTGTCCAACAGGTGGGTTCCCAGCTGCAGAAGGCAGCTCCCCATGGGCAGCTGGGGATGATGGTCACGGCCAGGGAATCGTCACGTGCAACACACGGTTGCCAGTGTTTTCAGGTGAAATAATCCCCCTTCTATCTTGGAGCATCTTCTGGAAAATGCCTTGTTCTGATGCACATGATGAAGAAGAGGGCCCTGTGGATTCTCCTTGTAATGACTCAGGCTTCTAAAGATAATCTATGAAGCGGAATTTCTGTTGACTTTGAATCTTTTAGGTGGTAAGTACTAAGATGGAGGCTGAGCTGGCTTCGATGTCTCACAGCTGGTGCGCAGAGCTAAATGACAACTGAAAGAACTCAAATATGCATCTCTCCTATGGCCTCCTTCCCACTTTTAGGACCTGATCACATGACTACCTTGAAAGGGAGGGGCTGGTTTGTATGAACGTCTTCTTCTGCCTGGGCTTCCACGTGTGCCATCTCCTTTCCACTTTACCACCTGCTGCACTTTGCAGAGGATTTTCTAGATGTAGAGCTTTAGTAAATGCCCAGGGCTGGACAGGCTGTGCATGGTGCATGTGGGATTTACTACCCGCTCTCCTTCCATCACAACCTCCTCCTGAACTGAGCACGGATCCAGCTGGACAGTCCTCGGCTTACATGGCTTTACAAATAGCTGTTTCAGAAAGAAGCCTGGACTGGCCGAAAGTTCCTTTCTGTACCAGGCAGACTAACTCACTCTGGATGTATGGACTCTTTTTGTTTTCTCCTAAGGATGATATTTTGGGACTTTTCTTTAAATGACTTGCCAGGGCTGGGTTCCAGGAATACAGATTCTGAGACACAGATTTGGATGTAGGAAGTTTGTTGGGGATTCTCTTCTGCATGGGAGAGAGGAGGGCAGAACTAAGCATAGGGGATGTTGAGTGGCAGTCTGGGAGGACTGAGGTCCTTGCCAGCCCCACAAGGAACACTGGGGCAGGGGCACCCTACAGTGGGGTCACCCTTGGTCCTATACCAGCAGCTGGTCCTGAGGGACCCTCCCCCTAGGGTGGGCTGAGGGAGAGGCATTAGTGCCACTGTGGGGCTGTCTTGGGGTTAGGACCACCTGCCCAGCCGCTCACACGCTCCCGTCCCAGGTCCACCCGTGAACGTCCTGCTAGAGTGTCTGGACCCTGTGCCCCTGCCTGTCCCCAGTTCATGCAGTTCTGATGACGCTGTCACTTGATGTCCACTGACAAGTGCTCAGTCTCCGCCGAGGCCCTGCAGCATACCCCAGGACTTTTGCAAGTGGCGCATGGTTCTTTAAAGCAGCAGCCAGCATGGCCTTGCTGTGGGACCCTCAGGGCCCAGCTGGAGTCTCCCTCTGGCTGGCTGAAAACTCAACATGACATTTTCCCACCAGGTGTTCCTTTAGGTCTGCAGTGTCTCCCAGGCCAGAGGGTAAGGAGAGAGCCACTTACACCACCGCAGGGCCCCCTGCATGCCCTTGTCTTTCTCTGGGTCCTACCCACAGCTTCGAGCTTCTCCTGTCACTGGGTGTATATTGAAACCACATTCCCGAGGCTGAAGCATGAGGCCTCTATGGCCCAAAGAGGACCCTTGTGGTTCCCCTGGAGGAGATGGAGGTGGAGGATGATGACTTCTTCTTTGTTTTGGAGGCCATCCCGGCATAGCTGCACTAATGTGGTGGCCCCTGACCTTCCTGGGGCTGACCTCCCGCCCCTGGAGAGCTTGCATCTAGCACGGCCTCTCACGTCTGGCCCTTGAAGTCTGATGACCTTGACCCACCAGCACAGGGGGCCAAGGGGATGCTCTGTGGAGAGCTGGGACATGGGGGTCCCTGAGGATGGAAGGCAGGGGGTTCACACACCCCTGCAGCAAGAACACAAAGGCATCCCACATACCCCGTCGGTGTCACTGTTTCTGGTCCTACTTCCTGTGAGAGATGGGAACCCACATGCTTTTCAGGTCAACGCTGGTCCCACAACCCCGACGCCATGGGACCCTTCCAGCACAGATGCCAGGGCAGGTGCAGGCTGCACCCAGGCACGCACCGTTGGGTTGGTCATTGCTCCAGGCTTCCTAGGGAGCTACTTGGAGATGTGGCAGTATGGCCCATGCACCCTTTAGGCCCTTCTGGAATTCATCTGTGGCTTGCTCATTCATCTGGCAAGGGGGCAACTCTGAGGCTTCCATCAGACTCTCTTCACACTGAGGGCTCTCACCCCACAGGCCATTCCGATCTCACGGAACATTTCCATTCCAGGTGTACAGCTAGGAACTGGGAAGATAGCCGTCGTCCAGGTCTGTGGGGCCAGATGGGGTGGGACTCCACTTATTACCCAGCTCCCAGCGGGCCCACCCGGACATCGATGTCTGCAGACATTGATGTTAAACTACACCCCATCCCTCTAAATGTCTGCATGCTCCCTCTCCCTGAGGCATGGTGATCCCAGCAGTGGCTGAAGTTTCACTTTGACAGGGTAGGGAATGAATCACCGTACACCTTGCGTGAATCACCATTGTCCAAGCCACGGAGGTGTGGAGTTGACACGTCACAGCTGCTGGTCTAGCTGGCATCGGCTCAGGACATCATAACAGCTTAATGGGGCTGCTTGGCCACCTCATGACCGAACCCCGAGGGAGTCAGGAAATGTCAAGTTTACCTGTTTTGGAGGTTTTTTTGAATTAAACTCTTTAAGCTCATTGGTGTATGCTGCCCACACCTGTCCACCAGGGGACACTGGGAACTCAAGGTACACTAAGGGGTCCGTGCCCCGTCTTAAGGAAGCTGGCTAGGAGGTCCTAGCACTCTCTCCCTCTCTCACTGCACCTCGGATGTCCCCATCCCAGCCATCACTGGCTCCACCTGCACGGCCTCCACAACAGCACGAGGAGGACGTGGGAGGGATGAAGGTGGCACCTCCAGGGCTGGTCCCATTCTAACTCCAGTAATAACAGAGCATCTCCTGGTCAGCCCCTTCTTCCTCGTTACCCAAGCCTGGCTCTTCTCTGGCGCCATTTCCTGCCCCACGGTTCCAGCTGCAGCTCCTCCGGGCCTCCTTGGAGATCCATTGCTGAGGAGCCTTCCTCCCTGGAGATGAGGGTGCTGCTTGTCTGGTTGGAGGTTCTGGCAATCATTTTGAAAAAGATCTTTCCAATTGTTCTGTTCTTTTAAACTTCTAATTTTCAGTTGCCACTGACCCTGAAGTCAGGACCCTGAGGTCCTGAAAAGCGACAGACCCAGGGGCGTGGGTTTCTACTGCAAAAAGCGCAGCGAAAATGTTTGGAATCACTGAAGACAATTAAGTGTCAGGCAAGATTGTATGAACCAGGCCATTGGGTCTCGATTTAAAACTGGGAATGGTGTTTCTGTTTGAGAGATCTTGTGTATAAACATATTAACCTAGTTAAATTTGTTAGCTCGTACCTTGAATTTTGGCTGCCAAATGTAGCTATTTGACCAACTGGGGAAGTTTCTTAGAGGATGTGGGATTCAAATTGGCCTTTTAGGAGAGACTCGGTGAGTGTGGGGTGGCGGGAAGTTCTGAATGGGGACAGCGCGGAGCACAGCCCAGGTGGGAGAGCAGGGAGAGGGTTTGGGAAGCAGACTCCCTGGCCGTCACTCGCCTCCTGGTCTTGGCTTTCCAAGCAGACAGGCAAGGTGGGACTGCCAGGATGTCCGTTTCTTGTTTAAAATAAGGTTTTCTCTGTGGTGTTTGACGGTTTCCTTATTGTTTAACGTTCATCTGGTGCAAGAATTGAGGGTGGGAGATGCCCTGTAATCACAGAAGCTCTGGCTCTCGTCAGTTACACATGCGCATCTGTATAAGGAAGGTCGCACAAAGCTGCATCGGTGCAGGGGAGAGAGCCATAGCTGAGTCGCCCAGCGCTAGTGCACTGGCCTGGGTGTGCTCAGCACGCAAATAAATGCAAACATTTTGAATGAACATGTCACACGCCTGCACACATGTGCACACATAACACAACATGTGCACATGGATCTAGATGTTTGTATAGCTATGATCTGGAGTTAGTAGAGAGCCTCTGATAATAAGTTGTCCATATTTAGCTGTAATCTGGAGTCAATATTCCGTAGGTCACTGCCGCTCGAGCCTGAGCATGCGTGCAAGTCCCCAGGCACCGGGCTAGAATGCAGATTCTGATTCAAGGGGCTCGGAGGGGCGTGACATTCTGTGTTTCCAGCAAGCTCCCAGGAGATGTTGAGCTGCTGGTCCGTGGGCCACACTTTGAGTAGCAAGGCTCTGTGCCTATTAGCTAGCGAGCGAGCTCTGGGGGCGATCACTGATGTCCTCTGCCTGCTGCGGAGGGGGAGCCTGGTTATCAGAGCTGCTGCCTGGGTGTGACCCATCCTCCCTGAAGATGCTGCCCTGTGCCTGGCAGGTCTGAGGCTTGCCCACTGGTGTGCAGCTGGAGCGTCTCAGCGGCTCGAGTCCAACGTTGACCTTTGGCCAACTGAGCAACCCCTCTATTCTTGACCCCTGCAGGGCCTCTGGCTCTCTGGTGGGTGCTTTGTGCTGGGGAGTCACCAGAAGCCCCTAAGGGATGCATCCTGTCTGGTGCCAGGATCCCGCAGCGCTGAGGCTAAAGGCTCTGGTCGCCGCTTTAGTGATTCTGCAGCCTTTATCTTTATTTAGGGTTCCCTGGAAGCCGACCCGAGACAGGACTTGGGTGCGGGCTCCTCTGGGAGGGCGGGTTAAAGGCATGAGCACTGAGCCTGCTGCCCTCCTGTGCTCCTGACCGGGAGAATGGCCAGCTGCCCAGACATCCAAGTCTGAGAACACTTTCCTTCACTAAACACATCCAATCAGCCTCAGTTCTACTCCTAAGCAGCCCTTGGCGGCTACGTCTCGGAGCCCTGCCTACAGCTGCTCTGGGCACTGCCACCCTCGCCGGGCCCCTGTGCGTTTCCTAACTGGCCGCCGCCCATCTGTCCTCCCCCCACCACCAGCGTGACCGCCCGAAAACGTGAACTTAACGCTCTTCTGTGCAGAAGGACCCAGTGTCTTCTCCTTGCCCTTGGGATAAAGTGGCTCATACGCTATGGAACCTGGTCCTGCCTCCTCAAACCTGGGCCACGCAGTCACCCTCTCTCCAGCCAAAATAGTAATGGAATGACAGCGATTTATGATTGATTTTATTATACTGTACTCATTATCTAAGTTGTATCATGTATTAAAAAGAAATGTAATGGAACTGCATTATGGGAGGCATTTGAATGGGAATGAATTACAGAAATGAATTCCATTTATAAATTTCTGACTAAGTATCAGGCACTGAGCTGGGCTCTTTTCAAATATTTCACTGAACATTTACACAGCTGAGTGATGCAACCGTGATTATCTTCATCACACAAGTGAGGACACTCGGACATGGAAAAGGGTTTCAATTGCACAAGTCCACACGGCTAATAAATAGAACGGTTTGTTTCCATCCACAAGTCTCAAAATTGTCCAGTGAAATGGATCTCCAAATTCTACGTGTGTGTGTCTGTGTGTGTCTCTGTGTATATGTGTCTGTCTGTGTTTCTGTGTGTGTGTCCGTGTGTGTGTGTCCATGTGTGTGTGTGTCCATGTGTGTCTGTGTCCGTGTGTGTGTGTCCATGTGTGTCTGTGTCCATGTGTGTCTGTGTCCATGTGTGTGTGTGTCCATGTGTGTCTGTGTCCATGTGTGTCTGTGTCCATGTGTGTCTATGTGTACATCTCTCTGTGTGTCTGTGTGTGTCAGTCTGTGTGTCTGTTTCTGTGTGTGAGCCCCTGTGTGTCTGTGTGTGTCTCTCTGTGTTTCTGGGTGTGAGTCTCTATGTGTCTGTGTTTCTGTGTGCGTGTCCATGTCTGTCTGTCTGTGTGTGTCTGTCTGCATATGTTTCTGTGTCTGTGTCTATTTCTATGTGTGTGTCTGTGTGTGTGTGTCCATGTCTGTGTTTCTATGTGTGTGTCTGTGTGTGTCTTTTTCTGTGTGTGTGTCCGTGTGTGTGTGTGTCTGTGTCTGTGTTTGTGTGTGTGTGTCCATGTCTGTCTGTCTGTGTGTTTCTATGTGTGTGTGTCTGTGTGTCTGTGTATGTCTCCATGTGTGTCTGTGTGTCTGTTTCTGTGTGTGTGTCCGTGTGTGTCTGTGTATGTGTCCGTGTGTGTTTCTGTGTGTCCATGTCTGTCTGTGTGTCTGTCTGTGTGTGTGTCTGTATTTATGTCTGTTTCTGTGTGTGTGTCCATGTGTGTCTGTGTCTGTGTCTGTGTGTGTGTGTCTGTTTGTGTGTGTCTGTGTCAGGGACAGGCACATCTGGTGTGTTGTTCTGGGAAGATGGGAACACCTTGGGATGCGAGGCAGGTTTGTGCAGCCCCACCCTGCAAGGCCATGTCTCCATCCTGGATGGAGGTTTCTCCCATCAGCCTCCATGCAGAGCCAGGCGTCTCCCCAGGTTGCCTTATTTGACCCACGGTGATTTAAATATCTGTGGTCTACATTCCACGGGGAATTAGTTTTCATAACTAGGCGAAGTTTAAGCTGCTTAGGATTTAAGTGATGCTTCCTTGCTCTAGGCGATCTGGTTGAACGGTGTCAATCTTAGAGTGAGAATCAGGCTGGGCATGGTGGCTCAAGCCAGCAGTCCCAGCCACTCGGGAGGCTGAGGTGGGAGGATCACTTGGACCCTGGGGTCCAAGGCTGCAGTGAGCTCTGATTGTACCACTGCACTCCAGCCTGGGGAACAGAGCAAGACCCTGTCTCAAAATACATACACACGTAAATAAAATTAGAAAGACACTCTTATTTGCTTTAAAAATGATGAAATTGAAATATCTGATTTGACATTCATAACACACAAGTTTGAAGGAGAAAAATCCCCTCTTAGCTTTTGCTCTCTCAACAGGAAAAGTAGATTATGCAGCCTGTCAGATCTTTCCAGATCACCCATTATTCCTGAATCAGCAAGCTGATGTCATAAGCCATGGCAAAGTGTCCCTTCTGCTGGCCTGTCACCTGACGCACTCATGCTGCTCAGTGGCACGATGAGTATTTTGTCCAAATCAATATTTTTCGGAGATACTAACTAAACGATGCAATATTTTTACGGGTCTTCTTACATCAGTGCAGGTGTTTCTGCATATTTGGTAAGCAACAGGAAGATTACAGCTCTTAACCTGTGGATTTTATTTGAGGTAACAGGCAATGGAACTTTTCTGCTTGTCTTAGTAAATCTTAGGAGTTGTCTACAATCAAATTCACAGGTCTCCCTCACAGGGGCTTTGTAGGTAAAAGTGAAAAGTGATTCAAACATATGTGAGTTCAAAGTGAATTGTATAAATCATGTCAAGGTAGGAGAAAGGTGTGTTACATATTAGGAGAAAAAGAGTCTTTGAAAATACGTGGGAAACTTTTTCTTTCCTTCACTCCCAGCCTCAACTTGTAAACAAACTCTTCTGATATCTATTCTACCTTCAGGAAGAGCAAATTTCTAGGTGTAAGGAGTGGAGAAGTACAAAACTGATTTGTAAAACAAAGGAATTAGTATAGAAAAAAACTCGCTTAAAAAAACAGAATTAACTGATGCTATTTTGTACTTGGAAAAGCCTATAATAAGGATGCATCAATTAGACACCTCCGCTATGATTGATGGGAGGACGTGCATATTATTTCTATTTATGATTCTCATAAACTGCTTCTCACTGCCTTCCATCTCCCGCAAACAAAGGGTACCTCTTCCTACGCCCGCTGTCTCTCTTCTTAAATGTGAGAGGTGTGCGATGGGACTTGCTGGCTTTTTGGTTCCTTCCTGAAAGAAGGCAAATATAGGCCATGGGATGGTGATATATTTTCTCCTCTGTCTTTCTTTCTCTTATTTTCGTTGCAGTAAACTTCAGTGCACACAGTTTCCTCGGTTTCAAGGTGCTTCTCCCCACAACCACCCCCAATCCCATTTCTTCTAAGCAGCCTCTGGTTGGGAAGTCCTTTGAGATTCAGCCTCTCTTGTACCCACAGCGGACTCCCTACCTTGCAGACAGCAGGTGCTTGGAGCTTGCTGGCAAGTCAGAGGGAGAAGCGGAGGTGAAAAGGGAACCTGGCCAGGGCAGGTCCTGCCCGAGCTCCCTGCCTCTGCTGCCAGGGGCTGCACAGCTCTTCGGGGTGATGTGCATGGGCAAAGCTCCCAGAAGCAGCCTCTGTCCTCATGTGCTCTAGCGCTTCAAGTCTGCCCTCTTCTTTTCAGAAATATTTTTGTCAGTCTTACCTGTCTTTTTGTTGGTTTAAGATTGGTTTTCTGTTCTTAAATCCTAATCTCACTTGTTCTTATTCTTTGTCACTTTACAACTAGTGGGTTTTAGACTTTTATTTTAATCTTCCCTCTCCATCTTTCAAGCTTTTTATCTCAGTGGTTTTCAGATTTAACTTTTATTTAGATCTCATCAACTATATCTCCTTTTCAACACTTACTTCTTTTTAAAGGAGTTTACCCCCCATAGGCTGATGGCAAGGGTTTGGAATCAGATAGTTCAAACTCAAAGCTGGGGAAGCTGTTTCCTCACCAGGGTCTGGCTGCATTCATCTGTAAGATGGACACATGAACAGCACTTGTATCATGGAGATGCTATCATAAGGAACACCATGCATCTGCCCATGGTGAGTGCTTCAAAATCGTTACGCGTTGTTAAGGTTGTAATTTTTGTGATAGTCATTTTGGGATTTTGATACCTTTGCTTTTAAATTTCTACTTTTTTAATTGCTAAACTTAATCTTATTAAAATATCATTACAAAATAGATCATAAATAAAAATACTATAAAACAAATACACAAATTAAAATATAAAACTAGAAATTATTGATTCACCACTCAGCTTGAAATCGCAGAACGTCAGTGTCTACACAGCTCCCCCGGGGCTCCTGCGTTGTGTAGCTCCTCCCGTCCTGCAGAGGGAGCCACTGCTGTCCTGTGTGTGCAGCCATCCCTTTGCTTGTCTTTAGAGTTTCAACAGATGTTAATGCATTCTTTTTTATTATTATTATTATTATTATTATTATTATACTTTAAGTTCTAGGGTACATGTGCACAACGTGCAGGTTTGTTACATATGTATGCATGAGCCATGTTGGTGTGCTGCACCCATTAACTCATCATTTACATTAGGTATATCTCCTAATGCTATCCCTTCCCCCTCCCCGCTCCCCACAATAGGACCCGGTGTCTGATGTTCCCCTTCCTTAACAACACACTAAATAGCACTGATTGTTTGCTGACCCCAGTATGACTGACTTCAACCATATATATAATTATTCTCTATGATTCTGTTCCCCGTTTTGTTCAGTCAACATTGTATTTTTGAGAGTCATTCCTTTTTTCACTGCTATTTAACACCTTTCATTCATCCCTTCAGAGGCCATAGATATATGGGTTTCGTGCAGTGCTGTTGGTTTTGGTTTCCTGATCATAAACAGGGCTTTCAGGACTTTCTTGTGCTTGTATTATTGCACATGCATTAGTGGTACCTTCAGAGTGGTGTGGCCAGTTCCTCAGCATGAGCCTGTGCAACACTGGTGGGAGATGACCAATGGTGTGTCAAATTTCCTCCCCCTCCGATGGTGTAAAAGAGATGCAGCTGCTCTGCCTCTGTGAATGCTGAATCTCATCAGACTTAGATTTTAATTCATCCAGTAAGTGTGAATGGGATGTCACTGTAGCTTAGCTTTGCATTTACCAGGTTAGTACAGGAGACAGTGTGTCCTATATTCACTGATACCTCATATTTTTGTTCCTGTTCAATGTTGGCTCTTATCTTTTATTCATTTTTCTATGAAGTGGATGGTCTTCTTCTGATTGATTGCTTCAGAGTTCTTCCTAGAGTCTGGATATTATTTTTTTGATGGTTATGTGTGGCAGTACCTTTATGGTGAACAGAAGTTCTAAGTATTAATACAGTTGAATTATCCATCTTTTCTGCTGTTTTGTAGTTTTCGTGTCTTTATTTAAAAAACAAATTTTCTTTACCTAAAATATACAAAGTTGATATCCTATATTTTCTTCCAAATTAAAAAAAAAATCATTTCACATGTTAACTACTAGTGCATTGTTTTGTATGTGGTGTAATGGTGTGAGGTAGGGAGGCCCAATTCCTGGCTTCATTGGGCTGCTAGTTGTCCCTTTCTTTCTTCAGTCACCCACAATGCCAGCTCTGTTAGAAATTAAGTTTCTATATATGTGTGGGTCTGTTTCTAAATTCTATATTCTGTTCCATTTGTTTGTCAGTCCAGTGCCAATACCATGCCATCTGGATTACCAGAATGGTATAAAAAGTCTCAACATCTGGCATATGGTTTTTTCTATTTGGGGCTGTTAATATAATAATGTAATTTTTAATGCAAAGGAAACCTTAAAGTCCTATGATAAACTCAATTTGGACCTAGATTCCATTTCCTTACAATGTCGTATTTTTGCATTTGTGTTTATGGTGCTTTTGTTCATGTATGAGACTGGCTTGTCATCTTTCTTAAATTATTCTTGATTTTGATAACCAATACAATATATGAATTTGAGAAATATTTATCTTCTCTGGAACACTGTTGTGGTGAAATTGTTCAATGCTTGGTAAAACTCAACTGTAAAATAATCTGTACTTTCTCTGAAGGTAGATTTTAAATATTGATTCAAAGTATTTAATGATTATAGGACTATTTGGTTCTTTTTGCATTAGTTTGGATAACTTGTGCTATGTCAGAATTTGTCATTTTCACATTTTTTCACATTGGTTGGCTTAAATTTTTTCTGATAACTCTAGGATATTTTTAAATGTTTGTTGTATGTTCATTATTGCCAGTGTTTTAATTTGTGCAATGTATATTTGAATTTTATCCTTTTTAACCTCGATTATATGCCAGAAATGTATTAATTTTATTAGTCTTTGTCAAAGAACCAGATTTTGGCTTTGTTGATTCTTTCTCCCATTTCTTTATTTTCAAGTACATAATATTTTGTTCTAATTCTCTTTATTTTACTTTGTTGGGTCTATTCTCTTAATCTGGTAGTTCATTAACTTCTAGATTTTTTCTTTTCTTATATAATAATTTAAGACTACAAATTTGCCTCTTATTATGACTTTGGCTGCATCCTGTAATTCTTGATACCTAGTAATTTTATTGCTCAGTCCTAAGTATTTACCAGTTTTCACTACAAATGCTATTCTGACTTATGAGGTTTTTGGAAATGTATTTTGTACTTCACAAATATACTGATTTGTTTTAAAATTATTTTGTTAATTTTGAGCTTAATACATTATATTGAGTTTAGAGTGCTATTGATTCTAAAAAGTATTTTGATTTCAGAAATCCTAAAATGTGGATAAGAAATGACAAGAGCAAGTATAAGAAGTCACTGATTTTAAGACATATCACAACTTCAAAGACACTAAAAATAGAAAAAGAAAATTGGGTCTTAGAATCTAAAAAATTTGGGTGCAGTTAGAAACTATGTGTCTGTTATAGTAATGTGCTAAAACATGTTGCAATTGGCCTTATATTATAGTATATGGTCAGTATTTGTAAATATTTCTTGAGTGGAAAAAAAATCACATTTTATTCTCTACTTCTATATATTTCTACTACATCAACCTCTTTAATAGTGGTATTCAAATATTTTATATCCTGACTGATTTTTGTCTGCTTGGTCTTTCAAATATTTATGGAGTTGTTTTTAAAATCTACCATATGATACTAGATTTACCAATATTTTTATAATTTTATCTATTTTTGTTTTATATATGTTGAAGCTATGTTAATAAGAATAAAAATGTTTAGAATTATTATACTTTCCTAGTGAATTGAGCCTTCTGTCAATATATAGTAATCTTTTTTTAAAAAAAAACTCTAGTAAGGCCTTTTGTCTTTTATTTTTTATTTTTTTTTTTGCTTCCAACTGCTTGTTAGGCAGCAATGTAGGTTAGAGCCAGCAGGACTGAGAACTTGGATCTGAAGGGCTTGGTGGGGAGGGAAGGCAATAGGAACGTAAAACAATTCCTCAGGCAATCACCCTCCATCCAGGGAGGTGAGAGCTGTGTTGAAGATTACCGGGGCAGAGAGTGGGTTCATAGCTTTCTAGCAGGAGGACTGAATCTAAGGGACTTGGCAGGAGGTAATAAGGCAGGGATTTTTTTTCTTAATCAAATGAGCAAATATCTTCAAAGATTATACGAAAAACTGTCAGGTTTGTGGAATTGAAAAATAGCGCTTTGTTATTCCTAAGCAGTTTGGCAATATTTATCAACACTCTGAAGAATGTCAGCACCCTTTCTTTCTCCACTTCTATAATTTAGTTCCAAAGAAATAATGCAAAATGAAAAAAATATATATATTATGCAGGAAGATGTTCATTACCACCCTGTAAGACGTAATAGAGACTAGCTGGTAAATACCTGTTAATCATGAAATGGTTAAGTCATAGTATATCTGATTTACGGACTATTACAAAGCCATTTAAAAATAATGCTTGTGAAACATTTCTTTTTAACTACATGGAACATGCTGGTGATAAAATGTTAAGTGAAAAGCAGGATACAACATTTTATGTAATGCTTATTCTCAGAACTATGTAAAACACATATTCATAGAAAAATAACGGAAGAAAGAGCTAAATAATGTTTATGGTGTGTGTGTGTAATAATCGGATTACAATTTTTTTTTAATCCTCTCTCTGGTTTTGTATTTTACATTGTGATAATGAATTAACTTCTTAATTAAAAAAGCGGCAATAAGAAAAAAATAAGATGTGGACAACGTAGGGTCCACAATGAAAGTGTTGTAGCAAAAGTAGGCTGCAGCCAGACTGGGGCGGGGGGGACTGTGGTGGGGGCCCTGCCACTGCGCAGGGCTGTAGGGCAGAGTTGTGACAAGCAACAACCAAGCACACCCTGGTTTGGTAAGTCCAAGGGAGTTCCGGTGGAGGGAGTGTGTAGGCCTTGGCACCTGCAGGAGGTGACCACTGAAAATGCACCCCGCCTGGATGCAGAGTCTGCACTGTCTCCACAGAGACACCGCCTCAGCCTTCTTTAGGGAATTAGGGAAACCAGGCTGCATTTGGACAGATGGTGGCATTCAGGACACAGTATTAGAACATTCTGGTCGTTTGTGAATTAAATACATGTGTGTCCTCCTCCTCCCTTACTGTCTCACGTAGGTGGAATGATTTTCTACTGTGAAGACACATGGGGTCAAGAGCACAGGTTTCTGGTGTTGGGCAGATCTGAGTTCTAATTCTACTGCTTGCTGGTGCCAAACGGCTTCCTCACCTCTCCAAACCTCAGTTTGCTCATTTGGAATGGACCACGTGTATTGACTGGCTGTTGTGGGATGGAGTGAAACAATGCAAGGATCTCAACCAAATGCCTGAGACCACACAGGTGTTCACAGGAACAGAGCTGTTATCTCTGGTACAAGCCTGAGCGAGCCGTTCACACCTATCACCCAGCAGGCATGGCTGCCGTTCACACCTATCACCCAGAAGACATGGTGAGCTGTTCACACCTATCACCCAGCAGGCATGGCTGCCGTTCACACCTATCACCCAGCAGGCATGGTGAGCCATTCACACCTATCACCCAGCAGGCATGGCTGCCTTTCACACCTATCACCCAGCAGGCATGGCTGCCGTTCACACCTATCACCCAGCAGGCATGGTGAGCCGTTCACACCTATCACCCAGCAGGCATGGTGAGCCATTCACAACTATCACCCAGCAGGCATGGTGAGCTGTTCACACCTATCACCCAGCAGGCATGGCTGCTGTTCACACCTATCACCCAGAAGACATGGTGAGCTGTTCACACCTATCACCCAGCAGGCATGGCTGCCATTCACACCTATCACCCAGCAGGGATGGCTGCCATTCACACCTATCACCCAGCAGGCATGGTGAGCCATTCACACCTATCACCCAGCAGGCATGGTGAGCCATTCACACCTATCACCGGTGAGCCATTCACACCTATCACCCAGCAGGTATGGCTGCCTTCATTTAGAAACACGAGAAGTAATAGAGTTCTCAGTGTATGGAAACACCTCACGGGGCTCTCTATGGTTAGGTGCTCTGCCTCCAGGGTTCCTATTCCTGAGCGTGGCTCCTTCTGGGGGCTGACAGTGGGGGGTGCGTGCCACGTCTGCTTCCCTGCCCTGTGTCTGCACTGCTTGGCTTCCCCAGACTAGGCAAGTTACTGAAACAAAGCACAGAATTGAGGCCTTGAGCCCTGCCTCATGGGCTCTTTCTCTATTTTCTTCAGAATAAAATGAAGAAATGAGAGAGAAGGAGGGGGGGGAGAGAGAGAGAGAGAGAGAGAGAATACAATACAAACAGTTTTGTACCTTAGCTTGTGAAAACCTGTAAAGCTACAACCAGAGCTCCTTGCTTCCCGTCGGTGCCTTCATCCATTTTCAGACTGGTTTGCCTTTGGCCACTTGGTGTTAGGGATGAAAGTAATTCCGTGCTGCTCATTGATGTATGCTTTCATTCCACAATCGCAGGATGAGGGATAAAGGATACCTTTTAGGGATATCGAGGCATCAGTTAAGTTAAGGAGCACGTCCAGCCCCTCGTCTCCTGCATAGGAAGAAGGATGGTAAGAGCAGGATGTCATGGTCTTGTCTGGCACCAGGACCCTGCTACTTCTCTGTAACTTATGAGATATGTGGTTAATAGATGGTGTAGTATAGAAATTTAAAAATGTGTTTAAATGGCAGTCATTTTCTCTTTAACTTTTCCTGGTATTGAACTGCACCATGGCTCACTCAGGTGTGTTGGAGGACAGCACTGTGTACTGGACTCATGGTTGGGTGAGGAAATTTATGAAGGGCAGGTCTCAAGTTCTTGCCTAAACCCCAACTTGTGTTTATTCCATTATTCCTTGAATCTCACAACTAGAGGTGAATCAAGGTTTCTGGGGAGGGCTAAAGCTTATACAGTCTAGTCCCCATTAAGGAAAAATATAATGAAATATTAATATAAAATAGCCAGGACTCTTTCTGGTTGCTTAGAAGGGGGCATATGTGCGAGAGGTCTGAGGTTTCAACTTGAGGGTCTTCATGAAGACCAGGGATGACTAGGTGTTACCCTGCCCACGTGCGATCAGAGCTGCTTTGGGCAAACAGCTGCATGGGCCTGTCCTTCTGGGGCTTCTCTTTCCATGAAGGCTACGAGAGACCCTGCAGTGCTCTGATGTCTACACTGCATCCTGCTCCTGGTCCACAGTGGGGACCTCAGCTGAATTCACCAGGGCAGGTTTAGCACAGTCTGTGAGAAATAGACATTTTTTTTTCTTCCCAGGGAAAATACAATAGGTTTTGGCATTCCGGGGAGAAGATTGCAGTTGGGAGAGGTGTTGCTTTCTGAAAATAGCTGTAAGCCCACCTGTTGATAATTAGGAAACAGATGGTCTTGAGCGGGGAGAGAGAGGTCACACTTCTGCAGGGAAGAAGAAACACAGGTGGCGACGCTCCCCAAAGTCACTTCCATATTTATTCTGACTTCCATAAGTATTTTCCTCTGTTTTCTCTTCTCCCTTTCTGCATATTTGTTGCACTGTCCTGCCATTATTTTAAAATGAGTGAAAAGGGCTGGAAGGGAAATAGGAGAAAGGAAGCGATGGAGCAGGCTTCACACACACACTGTCCCCATCAATGGCAGTGATGGAGCAGGCTTCACACACACAGTCCCCATCAATGGCAGCGACAGAGCAGGGTTCACACACACATAGTCCCCATCAGCGTGGTGAGTGTGGCCAGCCACAAATGCCAGATTCTTCTAAGAAGTATAACATGGGGGTATTTGTTCCACCAGTTTTCTAAACATGATAGAAGTTTGGCTGTACTATTTTTACCAGATTTAAACATGAAAATGGAGCTTTTTCCCGGTGTTGGGTGGAGCCCACGCTGGCCTGAGCCCCCCTGAAGCACCTGAGGAGTGAAGTGGGGGCCAAACCTGGAGGAGGGTCCATGCATGGAGGTTCCACTCAGGAAAGTGGCACAGGGGGCTCTGGGTCCAAATCCCCGGTACAGGCCCAGGACAAGGCATAGGGAGCCACTGGCCCCCACAGTGGAAGGGGACTGCTGGGGGGCAGGGAAGCTCACTCTGTTCTGTGTTGAAGCCCAGTGCCTGGCCCCAGCCTGGTACAGAGTGGACCTGACTCATTATTTGTTGAGTGATAGATCTTGGAATGACCAGGGCAGGATGGGAGTGGGATTTCAGTGTGCAGGGTTGAGCCCAGAGGGAGAGAATTAGAAACAAAAGAGGTGAGTGAAGGGGCCAGTCTAGTCCTCCCTCTCCCAGGAGAAAATGAGTTCTGCCATGAACACCACGCCCAGGGGTGGCTGCCCATGCTGACCAACTGTCTTTCTTAGCTGAAGGAAGGGGGTAGAGCAGCCTAGAAAGGTGGACATTTGGATGAAAAGCCACCAAGATAGTGTGACAATGGGCTGGCGCCAAGGACAAGAATGGAGATCCCAGGAGCAGAACTGATGCTGGGCAAGGTGTGGATAAAGAATAGGGCATCAGCATTGAAGCGATGATCGAGATTGAAGGGATGATGAGGATTGAAGGGATGATGAGGATTGAAGGGCTGATGGGGACTGAAGCGATGATCGGGACTGAAGCGATGATCGGGACTGAAGGGATGATCAGGATTGAAGGGATGATGAGGATTGAAGGGATGATGAGGATTGAAGGAATGATCGAGATTGAAGGGATGATGGGGATTGAAGGGATGATGGGGATTGAAGGGATGATCGAGATTCAAGAGATGATGAGGATTGAAGGGATGATCGGGATTGAAGGAATGATCGAGATTGAAGGGATGATGGGGATTGAAGGGATGATGGGGATTGAAGGGATGATCGAGATTGAAGGGATGATGAGGATTGAAGGGATGATGAGGATTGAAGGGATGATCGGGATTGAAGGAATGATCGAGATTGAAGGGATGATGAGGATTGAAGGGATGATGGGGATTGAAGGGATGATGAGGATTGAAGGGATGATCGGGATTGAAGGGGTGATCGAGATTGAAGGGATGATGGGGATTGAAGGGATGATGGGGATTGAAGGGATGATGGCGATAGCAGCCTCCACGGCTACCACCACCGTTCCACTGTGGCAGAGCACAACACAAAATAATTTTAAAAAACAGTGCTGAAAGCAGTTTATATTCTTTTTAAACAAGAGGAAGTTCTGTTATAAAATAAGCATACTGAATGATAGTAGCATAAACTACAATCTATTATTCAACAACAAAAACAAAAATATTAAAAACATCTCCATGGGTGGAAAGAACATGGCCTCTAAGAATTCAGATCTAAGGACAGGCACCCAGTGTCCACGGAGCAAATGGTGAAGGAGCTGAAGCAATGTTGACACGGAGGAGGCAGAAGCAGAATGTTTTAAAATGTGATGTAAAACTATGAGAGAGGAATCGTTTTCAGATTATTAAACTAGTACACATGAGAAAATAAATGTACCGCCCAGGATGAGAGGCTGCATCAAGCACACCCACCAGCACAGCTGCTGGAGCAGGGCAAATAAATACAACACGTCCTGAGAAGACAGCAGTGGAAACGTCTCGGAACCCGACTCTGGAAACCAGGTATAAGAAAGCCTCCAGATCAACTGAACGAAGGCTCTTGGCATAGTACTGTGGGCGATTCTTGACTCAGAGAAGTTTGAGAAAGCTGCAGGCAGCGTCCAGCAGGTGCTCCCGAGTGAAATGGGAGTTTCCGCCTGCCCCCCTGGGTCTTTAGGGTCCTGTGTTGGTTTCACTGCCGCTTCGCAAATGTTTCACCTTCAATTATTTGCCTGCTCCTCTGTGCCCAAAGCTTCTCATCCTAACTCAACTGTAATGCATGGCATGTCAGGGCAGGGCATCCACTGCTCCCCTACCATGGGCCACTTTGCTGGGCACCATTGCATGCACCACTGCAACGAGCGGGAACTCTGAGTGTACTCATCCATTCTCACACTGCTCTAAAGGAATACCTGAAACTGAGTGGTTTATAAAGAAAAGAGGTTTAATTGACTCACAGTTCTGCAGTCTGTCCAGGAGGCACGACTAGGGAGGTATCAGGAAAATTTAATCATGGTAGAAGGTGAAGAGGGAGCAGGTACGTCTTCACATAGCCGGAGCAGGAGGGAGAGAGAGAAGGGGGAGGTGCCACACGCTTTTAAACAACCAAATGTCATGAGAACTCACTCAGCATCATGAGAACTGCAAGGGGAAACCCTGCCCCCATGATCCCATCACCTCCCACCAGGCCCCTTCTTCAACATTGGGGATTACAATTAGACATGAGATTTGAGTGGGGACACAGATCCAGACCGTATCACTGAGTAACTGAGACATTTCATGGAGAAAGAGGTAACCCATCAGCTCAGCTAGAGCCCGAGGGACCACCACCACCACACCCTGGAATTGAGAGGGAAAGGGCTTCTAGTTCAACCCTCTATGTTCAGATTCACAGTCTAAGTCATGTCTCAATATGCTGCGTCCTAACCCAAAATGCAATTGGAGAGTCTTCCTCATAGTTTTTTTTTTTTTTTTAAATATGTTAAATATGATCATTCTAATTGGAAAAAAATGCATGTGGATTATAGGAAAGTGCATGTTTTAAGGAAAAACAAAAATCATAATGTATGTAAAATCTTGTATTCTGCATTTTTCACTTAGCATTACATTGTGAGAATTTTTCCATATCATTAAGCACTTCTCTAAAATGATTTTGAATATTATCCAATGGTCCTTGAAAAATATGCATGGTTATTAATTTTTAGTTGATTTATTTTAAACTATTCTCTTGATGAATGTTGAATGTTTTCTGCCAGGTTAATTTTTTTAAATTACAATTTTTATCCTTAGTAAAATCCTTCATATCTATTTCTGATTATTTCCACAGAGGGAAGAGTTATAAAGCAGAATTGTGGATCCAAAGGAGGTATCATTTCTGAGGCATCTGAGACACGTTGGAAATCTGCACTCTGGAAATTTTACACAAATGGACACACTCATGGACAAGGTATGTGTGATTCTTGATGCTTATTTCCACTTGAGAATTGGAGTATTGTGAATTTCTGAAGTCTTTCTGGTTTTGGCCATTAAAACAATGGTAGCTGGTGTCAGGTTGCGTTTGTTTGACTGTGAGTGAGGTTGCACTGCTTTCTTGTGGGAACTGGCTGTGTATTGGTCTGCCTTTCTGAACTATTTGCATCCATAGACGATTCTTCCATAGAGATACTTTTTCTTATTGATTTATAAGTGCTCTTTACATATTGAGATACTTAATAGCCTTTGAGTACTGTATATATTTTAAATCTTTTCCCCAATTTGTCATTTGCCTCCATTTTTTAATATTAAAAAGTATAAAAATTTTAGGTTGTCAAGTCCATCAAATTTTTCCGTAGTGTTTTATCTTTGATGTCATGTTTACAAAATCTGTCTCCACACCGGATCTCTACACATATGACATTTTCTTTCTATAGTTGTTTAAGATTTTCTTCTTCATCTGGAGTATATTTATGCATGATTTGAGTACAAGTGCCCAAATGTATAGTTAAATAATTATTTCAGCAGAATTTATTGAATAATTCAGTCTTTCTCCACTGATTTAAAATACATTCTTACACTAAAGAATAATGCATAGTTCAGTTCTATTTCTGCTTCTCTGTCTCTGCCATTGAACTCCTATCTCATCACCTGTCAGTGCCGCAAGTCTGAGTTGGTATGGCCTGATACAGCTTGTTTTCAAATGAAGCCAAAGGACATCCCTTCATTATTTTTCTTACTCATTTGTACTTCCATATCCAGTTTAATATAACTTAGTTAAGTTTGCAAAATTATGTTGACTTCTTATTGGAATTTCATTCAATTTATTAAATAATTTTGGGTGAATTGACATCTTTGCAATATACATAATGACTTTACTATCTAGGATTATGATATGCTTGTTTACTTCATATCTGTTTCCTTTGTAAATATTTGCTTGATAAAGATATTTTTTATAACATTTATTTCAGTATATCTTCATGTGATATGGTTATTGTGAACAACTTTTTCATTGATGATATATAAGAATTATATCAATTTTTGTATATGTATTCTGCTAATTGCCATCTAAATTGACACAATAGTTAACCTTACTTTGCAAGTTATTGATTTATTAAGAGAGAGGTAGAGGAGAAAATCTTATTGTTAAAAATAATGATAATTTCGCCTTACAAAGTTTTAGCTTTTACTTATCTCTTTGAAATGCTTGGGATCAAGTCATCATAATTAATGCAAAAGGAAAAGTAATTTTAAAGGACGTATCATGGACTCCACCATGCACAGGACATCCTTTAAAGCCTGCTGCTTCCTTGGGGTGAATTTTTGTTATCTGTATTTCCCGTTCACTCAGATGCTTGTTCTGATATTCTTGTGTGGAAGGTGACCTAACCTTGAAGGGGGAATGAGAAAGAGGGATAAAGGAGGGAGAGAGGGAGAGATGAGCTGGATACATTTGTTTAATGTTACTGTTTTTTTTTAAGGGAAAAGGGGAGTGAAAGAGATGGGTCCTTATTGTCCTGTTCGTGGAGAACTCTGTGCAGTAAGTCCCTCTCTGCAAGGCTGAAGATGTCGCCTGCTGTGCCAGGGTTCCCACAGCCTTCAACCTTGAGAATAAGGATGGTCCAGGCTGGGCTGCTACAGCGTCCCAGCGCCAGCGCCTCTGCACAGCACCTGGCTGCCGCAAGTCCAGTCCCATTTAGACTGCAGAGTGAGATGTGCAGTAAGTCAGATGGGTCCTTATTGTCTTGTTCGTGGAGAACGCTGCAGTAAGTCAGATCTGCAGCGCACACAGCACAGCCTTTCCGAAAGCAAAGGTGAAGACTGTTGAGTTTTCTTTAGTCTCCAAGGCATCGACATGCTCAGAGCATGTGTTTATCTTTTGGTTTTGAGCTGAAAGTTGCCCGTGTTAATTGAAAACCTCCTAACAATGTTAAAGCAGAGTTTTAAGGCAGGTGGATTTGAGCACTGACCTTGAGCCTGGGCACTAAAGTCCATTGTTTTTCCTAAATTGGCAACTCTGTGTGAAGCACCATGCCCGGTGCCTGGCACATTGCAGGTGGCCCAAAGCTCCTGGCTGTGGGGTGGCCTCTCTCCAGGCCTTGCTGCCTTCCAGGCACATGGTGGGACTGCAATGCCTGGGCCACTTTAGGCAAGGTGGGCCAGGTGGCCGATGTTGCTGCCACATGGAAGACTTGCTTTGTGGCCCAAGGCCCTCCAGGACTCTGCTCTCCTCTGGGAGAAGCTGGCCATGCTTGGAACGCCACGGCTTCACCGGCCTGGGGTAAGCGGCCCCCCCACCCCACCCCACCCCACCCCAATGAGTTCCTGTGGACACATGCCGTGGGCAAAGCCAAGGCTTCCTGTGGTGCTCTCTGGGATGCTGACCATCCATCACGGTGGCAGCCAGCTGCCTATCTGACTGATGCATGAGGTTGTATCAGAGATTTTAGCCAAATTCACGAAATCCCCAATCCAGGGAAACCCCGATTCACCTTCTGGAAAGAAGAGCTCCCATGACTTTGTCAACGAGGTAGACAGAAGGGTCCCCCAAAGATGTCTTTGCCCTGATTCCTGGAACCTGTGAAAATGTCGTGTTACCTGGCAAATGTGGCTTTGCAGATGGGGTTAAGGTTAGGAGTACAAGATAGGGACATTCCCCTGGATGCTGCCATGGACCCAGTAGAAGCACGGGAGCCCTGACAATCACCTGGAGAGCAGAGGCAGAACGGGAGTGCAGAGACAGGAGGGTCGGGACTGGACCCATTGTTCCTGGCTAGGAGGCTGCAGGAGGCCATGGGCCGGGGTTGTGGGCAGCTGCAGGTGCTGAGCATGGCCCCTGAGGGCGGCCAGCAAGGAAATGGGGTGTCAGACCCACTGGGGTGACTGGCTACACTCTGCCAGCCACCCCAGTGAGCCTGGAAGCGAATTCCCCCCTTGAGGTTCTTAGTCACGGCCTGCCTGCCGGGCCTCTATCTCCACCTGGGGAGACCCAGAGCAGGGAGACCATCTGAGCCATAAGACTTTCCACCTCTAGAAGCGTGTGGTGAGCAATCTGCCTTGCTCTAAGGCACCGTTTGTGGGAATCTGCAACAGCACCCACAGAAAGCAAAAGCCGACTCCCATCAGCACACTGATCTCCGTGACGCACGTCATTGTCCTTTAAAGTCCAGTACTTTAAAGCCGAGAGGCAGGGAGGCCACCATTAGGTTTTCTTCCTCCAGGAGACATTTTTCGCAGCTGTGCGGCAGATGGAGGGGGCGTTGCAGACGGAAAGACTGGCTAGGAGGGGACTGTGGAGCCCAGGGTAGGGCCAGGGCTTGGGGTCCAGTGATGGCAGCAGAGAAGGAGCAGGATGAGCAAAACCGCCACCTGTCCTGGCAGGAGAGGTGGCAGCGGGTGGCAGCCAGTGGGATGCAGGGAATCATCACTCCTTCCCCCCAAGCATTCACTTTCATGCTAAACACTCTCGTCCAGACACATCAACCCAGGAGGTCATTTTCTTGCGTCCACCTTGCCTGGGTCACTGAGGTTAGAAGGACCTAGAGCCCAGATGAGGGTCAGGCACCCATTTAGGCTGTGTCTTTAGGGAAACCACCAGAGGGCTGGACTTTAGAGAAAATATTGCAATCAACAAAAGGAGAAGAATGTGTTCTGGCCATGGGCAGACTGTGCAAGTGAGGCGTGGCAAGAGAAGCTCCACAGACTTCTGTTGAGAACATTCTTCTCTCCCATGAGGGGTCCCTGATCCACCCAATGGCAAATGCTCCCTCCACTCTGTGCTCTGGTGTCGCTGGACTGCTCCGATGTACCCACCCTGTTTAGGTGAAATCATAGTTGAGCCTGCAGTCCTTAAGTCCTTTCCTACAGGACGGTGGGCATGGGCGGTGCTGACGGAGTTGCCTCGCTCTCGGTGCCAAGCCTCACAGTGGGGTATGCGCTCACTGCCGGCCAAGCCTCACAGTGGGGTATGCGCTCACTGCTGGCAGATCGGTGGCCCCCACTGCCCTCCTGCCGCGGCTTCTGTGGACCCCTCTACCTGGAACGCTGTTCCCTCCCTAGGGCAAACCCAGCACAACGCTGAGCTCTGATTCTGCACCATTCTTCCCAGGAAACCTTCCCTGGCATCCCAGCCACATGAGGAGTCCAGCCAGGCATGCAGCTGGACACAGCCACCCAACTGGCCTAGGCAAGGCCAGCCAAGGGGCCACCCAGTCAGCCCACATCTTTGTAAAAATTAACAAATCCTTCTCAGCTGCTCTGTTTTGGGGACGGGTTGTTATGGAGCAAATCCTAACCTACACCATGGTCTCGACTCTGGAGAGAGAACGACGCGGATGAGCTGATGACTGGGGCAGTCTGAGCTGCTGGAATCGTGGCAAGATGACGTCATTGACTTTCTGGCGGGTTTTCTCCCACCAGTTGATGCCCGAGGCTCCATCAGAAGCACAAATGAATCAGAAACACTAGGCTTGGCAGCCAGGTGTCTCAGGGTGCATGCGGGGCTGCAGGTGAGACATTAGCAGGGTGGTAATGACGATGGTGCTGACCTTGCTGGTGGAGCACCAGGTGTGCTCGGTGACTCCCTCCTGAGCATCTCACTCTGCAGTCTAAATGGGACCGGACCACAAAGCTTTGCAGCAGCCAGGTGCTGTGCAGAGGCGCTGGCGTTGGGACGCTGTAGCAGCCCAGCCTGGACCATCCTTCTTCTCAAGATTGAAGGCTGTGGGAACCCTGGCACAGCAGGTGACATCTTCAGCCTTGAAGAGCGGGAAGGGGAAGGTGTGTGCTGTATCCAGCTCTTTCTACCCCTCCTAGAGAAGGCGCTGCCTGAGCTGGGTTCAGGCAGGTCCTGGGAGAGCAGTGGGTTCTCTACTCTCAGAAGCAATTCACACTTTTAAAGCCAATTAATAACTGATTAGATGAACAGTGCCTGCAAAGGCCGTGAAGGTCCATTTCCATTCCACAAACCTTAGTCAGGAATAGCGTTCAGCTTGGCAGCCCAGAGGATGAATGAGGCCCCTGGGGAGTTCAAGCCCTAATGGGGAGGGTTAATTTGTTATGCTCGGTTAGTCTCTTTGCATTAGAAAGGTAGATAAGTACGTGCATGTTTAAAAGCTACCTAAGCATATTACATTGGAGAAGGAAGGCCTCGCTAGGTTGGCCTTTTCCAGAAGAGTTTTAAATTTTGACCCAAGGCTGCACCCAGCTCTGGAACCTAAAGTTCAAGTCTGTGCTAAGCTTGTTCAGTGTGATGAGTTATCTAAGCAGGTCACAGGCCACATGACATTACAATGATCTGAGGGCAGGGCAAGTCCGAACTCAGAACGGCAGCAGTTGAGGCCGGTGTGGGGTACGACTGGGTTGCTGATTTATCTTCTTAGCATAGGAACAAAGATGTTTTGTGTTTCCATGTGCTGCTGGATCTGAACCCCGTGCTCTGAAGAGCTGAGGTGCTCCAGGGTGAACCCTGCACTGGCCATCTGGGGCAGATCCATCCAGATCCCACCCTGTGGCTGCAGAACCAAAGGGCAGCCATTGCCTTGGCCCTTGTCCTCGCAGCCCCATGAGGAAGTTATTCATGTTGGAAAAGACAATTAAATTTGGAAAACTTGGTCAGGGTGGGGACCTGAGCACTTTCCCTCCAGCTGCATCATGAGGCGCCTGGCCAGTCAGCACACTCAGGTGCAGGTCCTGCTTGCCTCTGCCCGGGCCACTGCCTAGTCACCTCTTCTAGCAGGCGAGGCAGGGTAGCAGGTGGCTTGTCTCCTCCTGGTGACACTCCCATGGTGTCGCAGGCGTCACTACAGTGGGACTCCCGCCCACCCTGTTCCTGCTTCCTCTGGTGGCTGTGGCTACTTGTGTGTTTTCGTCTTTTTACAATTCCTGGTTGTGTCTGTTTCCTGGGGCTGCTGTCACAAACCACCACAGACTGGGCACTGCTCTGTAGTCTCAGTAGTTCTGGAGGCCAGAAGTCCCAGACCAGGGGCTTGGCGGGCTGTGCTCCCGTGGGGACCTGCAGAAGAGGATCCTTCTTGCGCCTTCCAGTCTCCATGCTGCTGGCAGGCCTTGGAATTCCCTGCCTTGCAGAAGCATTGCCCCGGCGTCCGCCTCCATCTTCACGGGCATTCTTCTTGTGTGGCTCTATCCCTTCTTTTTTTTTTTTTTTTTTTTTTTTTTTTTTTTTGTGAGATAGAGTCTTGCTCTGTCGCCCAGGCTGGAGTGCAATGGTGCATTTTCAGCTCACTGCAACCTCCGCCCCGAGGGTCCTAGCGATTCTCCTACCTCAGCCTCCCGAGTAGTTGGAATTACAAGTGCCAGCCACCACGCCCAGCTAATGCTTTTGTATTTTTAGTAGAGATGGGGTTTTGCCATGTTGGCCAGGCTGGTCTCAAACCCCTGACCTCAGGTGATCCACCCGCCTCGGTCTCCTAAAGTGCTGGGATTACAGGCATGAGCCACTGCACTCAACCTCCTTCTCTTCTTATAAGGAAAGGCCATGCTGGATGCAAGGCCCCCACTCCAGTGTGACCTCACCTCAACTAATTATATCTGCAAATACCCCATTTCCAGATAATGTCACTGTCTGAGGGCCTTTGTGCTACTGTCACAGAATGCCATGGACTGGGTAATTGATAAAGAACAGACACTTCTTTCACACAGTTCTGGAGGTTGGAAGTCCTAGATCCAGTTGTCGGCACCTGGTGTCTGGTGGGGGCCTTCTTGCTGCGTCCTCATGTGTCAATGAGGAATAGAGATGAGCTCCTGGTCAAGCCCTTTTATAAACACACCTGATCCCTCCAGGAGGAAAAAGTCCTCTGGGCCAAATCACCTCTAAAAAGCCCTACCTTTCAATCCCATCACATTGCCAATACCTGTATTGGAGGAGGCGGAGACACACTCAAACTATAGCAGTCGCATTCACAGGAACCAGGAAGGACATGGGGGTGGGAGGACATGACTCCGCCCAGGGCACATGTTAATCCGTCTCTTCAGGCTGTGGCTTTAGGTCAGCTGTGCACTTAGTCTTCCTTCATGTGACTGGAGTGCAGGGGATGGGTGACTCTTTGGGGAGCAGAGTGGGGGATGAGTCCATACTGTTTGGCTCTGCCTCCTTCCAAATACTCCCCTCACCACCTGCACTGCTTTGCTCTGCCTTTCCACGGTGTCCCCGATTGTTTCAGCCCTGTACCTGTACATTCCTTCCAGCCTTCTGTTGCTACCTTGGCCTTATTGTCCGGATCAAATGAAGTCATTTCTGACTGATCAGCATTTTCTGTGAGATGAATTAGTCAATGAGTTAGAGCAGGGAGTCTGCAGCGAGAGAGAAATTAACTCCCCAAATCTACATCTTATGTAGGTAATATCTATCCCCCAAATTTGCAGCAACAGTAGTTAAGGCAACTAATTCCTATAAACCCCCAAATAAGTTGTGGCTGTCATGACTTATTCCCAGCCCCATAACAGATGGCTGGAGGTGTTCCAGGTGGGACGGTTCTTCTCCAGGTGGTGACTCAGGGATCCAAACCTCTTCTGTCCTGTGACCTATCATCCTCTACAGGTTGTTGCTAAGGGCACCAAGATGTTGCCTCTATTCCACTCAAATGGAAAGGGGGAAAGATCGTGGAGGAGGATATTTGGAAGGTGAAAGTCACCTACTTTTATGTTCCATTGTACCTGCTATGGAAGGACCTATACCAGGTACTGGAGAGGTGGTGTTGAACAAGGCAGATCTTACCCTGTCCTCATGGAGCCTATAGTCTTGCTGGATTCATGTCACAATTAGTTCAATTGCTCAAGTCAAAATTCCATGAATGCCAGTTTTTTCTCATTTTTTCTCTATCTAGTTTGTAGCTGGAATTTCAAACATCCAGCCAAAATCTTCATCACAATAGCATTAAGTTTAACATATTCTTTCTCTCAATGTCTCTTCAATCCATTTTCTTGTTGCCACCAGAATGACTACAGTAGCCTCCAAGCTAACCTTGCCTCTTTTGTTGACTGTCTTCAACTCTGCCCCATTTCAACAGCGGAGCCACACTAGTAAACTGCAAAGCAAATCGTGCTCTGGTTTCCTATACAATGATTTTCCTGGTTCTTACCAGATAAGGTCCAAATGCCTTAAAATAGAATACAAGATCCTCTGGAGGCGGGCCTCTGTCAACGTCTACATCCTTGTCCCTCAATACCCCCTCTAACCTCTCTTCTTCCAGCCCTGTACACACCACTCTCATTCCCACAAAACACTCTTGGATGCATCACCTTGCTCGTTATCTCTGTGCCCTCAAATGGAATATGGTACCTCTGTCTTACCTTCTTGGTGAACTCCAATTAAGCCTTTAGTTTTATTTTAGTTTTTATTTTATTTTCATTATTTTATTTTATTTATTTATTTTTTATTTTTGAAGAAGGAGTCTCACTCTATCGCCTAGGCTAGAGTGCAGTGGCATAACCGTGGCTCACTGCAACCTCTGCCTCCCGGGTTCAAGCAATTCTCCTGCCTCAGTCTCCTGAGTAGCTGGGACTACAGGTGCACACTGCCACGCTCGGCTAATTTTTTGTATTTCAGTAGAGACAGGGTTTCACTGTGTTGCCCGGGCTGGTCTTGAACTCCTGAGCTCAGGCAATCCACCCACCTTGGCCTCCCAAAGTGCTAGGATTACAGGTGTGAGCCACCACACCCGGCCTAGTTTTTATTTTTATCAAATGGTAAGCATGCATATAGTTAAAGAGTTACATCATTCTCTAGCATTTGTACAAATCATAAAAATCCCTTGCCTCCCCTACTCCCATTTATCCCTCCTCAGACACAAGCACTTTGAACTCTTCTTTCTGATTCTTTTGGTATTACCTCCACATTTCTAAATAAAAGTGTTTAGATTGCTGTTCCTTGGAGTTTCTGTTTTAGGCATTTATTTGTTGTGTTCATACTGGGGAAAAGTGAATTAGTTTTCTTTCACCATCCACCACCATCCTCCCAGTGTTACAGTGCTACCTTATTTCAGAAATGTTTACATGTCTGTATCTATGTAATGTAATTAACAGTTAGTACATGCAGTGTGCCATGATCACGTTTCCTTCCTGCACAAATTTCCTGGAATTGATTATTGCTTTTTTAATCCCTTTGTTTTCTATGTACTTATAACTAATTACAATCCAGACTCTTCTCCAATTATCAAATTATTCAATACTTTAATGTAGACCCAATATTTTATCATTTTCATCTTCTTGAGGAATCCCTCCTTGAGCCTCTAAGCTTTTCTCATCTAGAGTTGTTTCCGGTTTCTCCTTTGGCACATATGGCTTTCTGGGATCTCACACCACATTATGTGGTGATTCCCTTTGCCTTTCTCTTGTATTGTATCACTTGTTTCCTGGAATGTGTATTTCTCCCATTTCTGATTCACTCCCTCTTTTTGTTGGAGCACGTCCTTCAGCAGCTTTCTGATAGGATGTGCATAAGAGATAAATTTTTTGAGAACTTTTATATCTGAAGGTAATCTCTATCTTCTTTTAAATTTGAGATTTGGGATAGATGTAGAAGTCCCAGCAGAAAACAGTTTTCATACAGGGTTGTGAAGGCATTTCTCTACTGTCCTCCAGCTTCCTTAATTGCTGTTGAAAAGGATGATGTTGTTCTGATCCTCTGTATGTGATCTTATTTCTTTTTTCCTATGTTTAGGAACTGCACTGAGCAACACTCTGATGCAGATCTGTATTCATCCATTGTTCTGGGCAAGTAATGGGCTTCTTTAATTTGGAAAATCATGTCCTAGAAATTTTCTGGAATTCTTTTATTGATTATTTCCTCTTCTTTGTTTTCACTGTTACCCCTCTAGAGGTCATTTGGTCATTGGACTTCCCATACTAATGCTGTGATGTTATAATCTTCCCTTCCTATTTTCTATTTCTGTACTCCTATTTCTATTTTCTATTTCTTTGTTTATTTGCTCTACATTTTGAGAGGTTCATTTCACTTTATTTTCCACTCTCATTTTTGAGATTTTCATTTCTGCCATCATCTATTTAATTTCAGTCCAAATGGTCCTTTTTATAGCTTTCTGTTCTTGTTTCTTTGATGTAATATTGTCTCTTATCTCCCTAAAGAATTAATGGTAGTTTCCATAAAGTTTGCTTCTTCCTATGTGGTCTCTGATTTATTTTTTAATTTATTATTTATTTTTTTTGAGACAGAGTCTTGCTCTGTTGCCCAGGCTGGAGTGCAATGGCACGATCTCAGCTCACTACAACCTCCACCTCCCAGGTTCAAGTGATTCTCCCGCCTCAGCCTCCTGAGTAGCTGGGATTACAGGTGCGTGCCACCACAGCCAGCTAATTTTTTGTTTTGTTTCATTTTGGTTTTTTGTATTTTTGGTAAAGACAGGGTTTCACTATGTTGGTCATGCTGGTCTCGAACTCCTGACCTCAAGTGATCCGCCCACCTCGGCCTCCCAAAGTGCTGGGATTACAGGCGTGAGTCACTGCGCCTGGCCCGGTTTCTGATTTATCTAAGCAAATGTGCTTCTGTTTATTGGTTTCGATCTCTGCAGTTCGTATTTGAGCTTTTGCTCCTGTGTCTGATGCCATTTGGTTCTTTGCTCATATTTAAGAAAGAAGCACTAAAAGGTCAACTGGACGCCCCAGGCCAGGTTTTGATGGTTGTGAGATTTACTGTGGGGAAGTCAACTACTCCTTTAAGTTGAGGGACTTCAGTGTCAGTAATTTTAGGTCATTTTTCTTTATCAATTCAGATACTACAAACTTTCATCTGGATTGCATGGCCCCTGATAGCTTTGTTATGAGGACCAAGAAAGGGAAAGAGCTGAAGGCATCAACGCTCGCTGACTGTTTCCCATTTCCGTGGTGGTGCCCCCACGTGCACCTGCACTGCAGTCCCCTGCTTTACCCTGCAGAGGTCACATCTCTGGCCTCCTGCTGGGCGGTGAGGAGGGCATCCTCCCACCTGCATGCGTTGGGAATGGAGATCTAGGAATCTGACCACTTCTAAAGAGATTTTTGATCCATCTGCCTGCTTTTATTTCAATTGATTTACAGCTCTCAAAGGTCCCTGGCACTGGCAGCACTGGCCTCTGGGAGCCTGTCCTGTGGTGTCAGCTACAACAACTCTCCCCACTGCTGGCCCAGCTGCAGCCTTCTCTGGTCTTCCAAACTCATTGTCAATCATCTGTCTACTCTCCAGCTTCCAAAATCGTGTTACTGCTCTTTCATTCCCTTTTCTCTTTATCCTGGTGGGTTTGTACCTTTAAAAGAAGCCCTGTGCTATCTTGGTGGGGGTTCAGAGCCCTGTTCAATCTGCTAACCCTATAGGAACAAAGCACAGCCTCACCCCTCCTTAGATATCTCCCAGTCACCTGGCAAAATCAACCACTTCATCCTTTTATTGTCACCTCTGACTTTAATCACGCTGTCTAGGCTCTATCCCCAACTAGACAAAATGCTCCTTGAAGGCAGAGACTGAGTCGATTTATCTATCCCCAGCACCAGTACAGTGCCTGGCATTCAATCCATCACTCACTCATCAAACGTTACGTAATGCATGTTATGTATGTGAATATATTGGGAATTCAGAGAGAAATGAGACATGGCTCCTGATATTGAGAGGTTTGCTTCATCATTGCAAGGTTGTGGGTGAAAACATACGTGAAACATATCATTCAAATGACATATGTGTATGTGAATATACATGTGTCTATTTATATACACATATACATGTTGAAACATGTAACAATCAATACAATTTGTCTAACAACTGATACAGTCATTCGAATACTGACCCCACTTCCAGAATCATAAGTAGCTAATGAGTGCGACCTTTGCTCCCCTGTCATAGTTACCATCCAGTTACACAATGTAACAATGTCATATGTGAAATACATATGTGTTTGCTCATTAGTCCATTGTCTGTACCTTTTGAGAAGACAGAAACAAAGGTGAGGTAAATTTGTGTAGCCAATTTATTTCTGTGTTGATTAAATTCCATGCTGCACGTAGGAATCAGGTCTGATTCACCCTTTTCACTCTCCACACCAAGCACATAATTTTCTCCCCATGGACAGTACATGCCAAACATGGAATAAATATTGAATACATGGATATATGGATGGATGGATGGGTGAATAGATGCTAGATGGGTGGGTAGGTGGGTGAGTGATGGACGATGGACAGATAGACTTTGAATTTGAACTAAAGATCTTGAAGTAAACAACATGATGTCCTAGGATACATTTGGTAAACCCTAAAATTATGTGCATAAATTATTCCTGTGAGCTTTATATTCTTTATACAGCACCTCTTCTTGAAAACATTCTGAGGCTCCTATGAGGTCTTCGTTCCGGTGGATTTTGATTCTGGTGGGTCTGACCTGCCAACATGGACAAAATGGGCTGGTGATCCCTGTCCAGCATCTGCCCTCTTCTGTTTTGTCTGGACCTCAAGGACATGCAGTGGGAAAACGGGCCAACACTCCACTCACCCTTCATCCCACAGTGCCGAAATTTCCTCAGAAGGAGAGGATGCAGAAAAATCAGTTTCATTTATTAATCATTTCTATGTTATTCTTTATCTTATGTCTGATATTTTCAGCTAACATTAACTCCAAATTCATGTTGTCTGAAAGAAAGGAAATCCATGGGAACGCTAGGCAATTTTGAGTGTTTAAACGATAGGCTGGATTAACCACACTGAGTCCCTGGCCGAAGGAGGAGAGTAGAGAGCTGTGCTGTCTTCTGCATCCTTGACCTCTAGACCAGTGGTTCTCTGTAGTTCTCAACTGGGGTGGGGCTGGTTCACCCCAGGAGAATTTGGCGATATGTGAATAAATGTTTGATTGTCACTGCTGGGATGTGGGGGTGTTTGGTGTCTGGTGTGCCAAAGGCAGGAATGTTCCGAAGCATTTTACATGCGTGAGATTCTGCCCTCCCTCCACCCCAAATACACACACACAGAATTGTCTGGTCCAAAATATCACTAGAGCAGGTGCAGATAAACCCTGGTCCAGAGGCAGTAGAAACAGCCAAGGGCCTGAGAGGGTCGCGAGTCACAGAAAAGAAAGGAAAATTTTAGTGAGAAAGTGACACGTAGCACACCGAACTTTAAAGGATCTCCAACGAGTAATCCGCCCCCTCTCCTTGCGTAACCCCAGACGAGTGGAACAACGTGTCTGTGACTGCCGCTCCTTCATTCCTCTTAGGAACTGACTTATCTGCTAAATCCTGCAATCAAATAAGACTAAACAGAAATGCCCTCTTGCTGGAGCAAAATATCAAGTTCACAGAAGGCTATTTGGGGAAAGAAAAAATCAAGAGCCGCATTGCTGGTGGCCTCCTCGAAGAGGAGAAAGCCGAGCCATTCTGCTGCAGCCGTCGCACACTTTGTGTGTCTGGAGTTGTCTGATTAAACTTGCCTTTCTAGTTAGAGAAATCTGCCTTACTGTCCGTTGATAACTTCCTTTGAGAATTGTTACTGTAATTAACTCACAGTCCAAGGACTGGAGTAAAATGCTTGGATTTTAAACAGGGGAGAAAATGACCATATTTTACCAAAAATCTAAAGTAGTCAATAAAATGGTAAGTGGTGCAAGAAGGGCTTCCACGGGACTCTCGGACAGGTGCAAGAAACCGGGTATGGCTTTAATTGGCTCTTTAATGATTCCCTATTTCCATCTTCTGCCTTTTTTATTTTTTATTTTTTTCCTGAGGGGGGGAAAAACCCCTTAAAACAGAAAGGTTAATCTAACTGTACATTTTAAGCTTTTAAAGGCTCCATTACAAGACTGATTATGCGAAAGAAACATACCTGGCACACTGCAGCTTCTAGATGCCTGTAATGATTCACTTAAAACACCGTGGTCAGGATTCTCTCACATTATTTCTATGTAAATTGGATGCCTCACAATTACTATAATATGTGTGAAATTTCACTTATTATTTCTTTTAACATAGAAACTTTTATCACTTAGCTCACTGGACAGAATATTTGAGCCATTTGCAATCATTAGAGCATTTTTGTTTGGTCAAACCCTTATGGGATTATACTTCGGAAAAGACGAGTGAATTATATTCATTGCAAGAAAACAGCAATTTTAAATATATAAGGGGCACCAGGAAACTTTTCATTTTAGTACAAATTCAATCTTATATCTTACTTCTTTTTACAGCGGGGTAAGCCTTTTATCTTTAAGCAATTTATAAAACCCAGCAGGTAATGGGAGTGAGTCATGCAGGGAGAGATGAGTCTGATAGATAAATACACACTTTGGAGACAGACGGGAGATGTGATATCCTTGGATTTAAGGTAATAGCTTTGTACTTTGGAAGTTTTTCCTTGTGATCTCGGTGGAGGTCACAGATTGTTTACTCACGTCTCCCGAGATCGGCGTGGAGCGTTTATCCAAACTCTCCACCCCCGGCCCCCCAGCGCCCTCCTTCCACAGTTGGGCAGAGGCCTGGCCTGGCCTGCGAGCGAGCTAGAGTGATGTGCCCTCCCTCGGAAAATGAACGCTCAGCCCACCTCTGCTGGGCCAGCTGGCTGCTCACGGGCCCTCACTTTTAAGAACATAGAATTGTTTCACATAGATTTGAGGAAGAAAAACAAAATCAGGAAAGAGAAGAGGTATTCCTATCTATTAAGCTGATTTCTTTTTGCGTTGGGGGGCCCTGTTTGTGAATCTAACACATGAGAAAAACACGACTCGGCATCTTTGGAAGAACATTTTCTGCCTTAGTCATTTGGGATGCTTTTCTTATGGCAGAAAAAAACAAAACAAAACAAAACAACCAGCAACTAAATGGAACTCTGCACAGATACACCCTGCATGTTAAGACAAAGTATAGGTATGTTTGTTTTTAATAAGTGATTGAGGAAATTAAATTTAGACCTTGATTAATGTCTAGCTATATAAACACTTCAAAATTATTGAGGCAGGTTTATTTTATTTTTCATGTTTTTTGTGTTATTTTAAAATGAGATGATATCTGAGGGACATAAGATATTTATTTCCCAAATTTTATTCTCCAAACTTTTAACTTCTAAAGACAAGTTGAAAACTTTCAATTCTTTTGAGAGCACTTCCATATGGAATAAGAATTATTATTTTTACTTGGATTTTGATTATCTTTTTTTAGCTGTATTCCTCAAAAAGAAGATATTTACATTCCCCCAGAAATCAAATACAAAAGTTAAAATTTCTCTATTTATGTAGTGTTACTTCACATTTTGTTAGTAATCTTTTTAGACATATATAGGCAATTGAAATATGCCACATAATATATGTAAACCCAGAGCTGCATATTTGTCTATATTTGCATATGTGAGAGAGAGAGACAGAGAGAGGGGGGAGGAGAGAGAGAGATTCAGAAAAGAATAGTTAGTAATATTGTGCTTTTTTAAATCTGGAAGTTAACTTGCATAGACATGATTGGAATGATATTAATGCTATAATATGAATAGTCAAACATATAATGGGTCCAACTTTGTCCTAAAGGTAGATGTCTATTTGTAAATAAAAGATGGAGCCTGAAATTCAAGGTTATGCCATGCTCGAGGGAAGAACAGTAGAGGAAGGAAGGCAGGCAGGCAGTCCAGGGGGGCCGCACCCTACCTCAGCACAGGGGAGGGAAGAGAGCATTGGCAAAGCCTGCAGTTCCCCTAGCCGGATGGCAGCCACAAGCTGCAGGTACCATGCACACGGGCAATTTAGGTCATAGGACTGCAGGTCTTGTAGCCTCAGGAATGAAGGACACGCACACACACGCATACACAGATAGCATAATTCCTGCAGATGCCTGGGAGAAAGGCAGCTACCAAGTACCGGATAAAGTACACTCAATACATAGTAGGCGAAATAAAATGTATAAACATTTGCATATTCGTTCTTCCTTTGCTCTTCGGTAGAAATGAATGCATTGGAGACACAGACTGTCTGCAGACTTCCAAATAGGAGGAGACACCCTAAGAGAATTCCAGAAAGAAACCTGAGGGACGGACGCTGCCTACCCCCTTTGGGCTGAATTATTAGAGCAGACTATTTTATACATTTTAAACTGATAATGTATTCATAGCTAAAGCAGAGGAAAACCCGGTGCATTTTTTTATTCCTTTTTTTTTTTTTTTTGGCCTGCATATTTTCAAAGACCTCCTATAGTTAACATTATAATATAGTTAGTTGCTACAAATAATCGGGGGTGATTATAGGAAAACTGTCAGTGTCTGCTCACGGTCTGAAAAGGCTGCAGCAAATAGCTTTTCTCTTTGCCATGGAGACTGGGGCCTGTTTTTACGGTTACTCTGGAAACCGGAGGCTTTCTGTTGTTCGTCCTTTTCAGTTACTTCAGCTATTAAACCCTCCGGTTGAGACAAAAGGAAGGAGGTATGCAGACACTTCCTCGGAGAGAAAATCTCCGGCCCTAAGAAGAGCAGAACTCAGGATGAGAGAGAAAAGCGCTGTCTGTGGGTCTGGTGTTTTTCTCGGGGAGGTGGCTGTCCTGCACTCCAGGGGAAGCTGCCTTTGAACCTCAGAATCTGGAACCAGGTTAGGGCGGTGCTGCTCCCTCCCTCCTCCTCGGTCCTTCCCTCCCCAAAAGATGAAACGTGCGCCCCGCTGTTGCTGACATGCCCAGAAGTGGAGCCTCACGCGGCGCCCAAGACCTCACCACTCCCAGCATCCAGAGTTCCTTCTGGCTGCACAGATACAAGCCCAGCACCTTTCAACACAAATGCAGGGCTCAGCTGACTCGAGAGCACAGGTTTCGAATCCCTGAAAACAATGCGATGTTTTTACAATACACATTCGCACGTGGAGAGACTGTGTGCACTTTGTTTTGGTTTGTTTTAAGAAATTGGAGCCAAAAATCATTAATATCCCCATTATATTAATGGATCCAATAATAACCTAAAAAGATGAAAGACATTGAGTTGTCAGATATTTTACAGAAAAGTGGAAAAAGTAATTTGGAATATGAAGTTATAAACAGAATCTTGGGTTATGGGCAAGCTAAATGGGTTCCTCTCTCTCTCTCTCTCTTTTTTTTTTTTTTTTTTTTTTTTTTTTTTTCTTCCAAATAAGAACGCTTTTTCACCTTAGGTAATTGTTTATTGTTGCCATCAATTATGTGCGTCTTGCCTTTTGGTTAAAGTGTTCTCTCAAGGGAAAGGAATTCTCCCTGGAAGAAACAGCTCACAAACTAGTCTCCAAATAATACCTTTCCCAAAAGGGTGGTCCATCCTAGCCTTGCCGTGGTCACACTGAGTAATGCTAAACACCACACAGGCCCCGTGGCGACAAACTAAACTAGTCTCAGTCAGCAAAGTATTCAGTTATCTTCCATTTGAACAGTTAAATGCATCACACAAAAATCCCCACCACTGTTTTCCCTCCATTTGCCCAGTACCAAGGGTCCGTCCTGTCAGCAGAGTTACAACTAACACACTTGGTCTTAAAAGGAGCAGGCAAATGAATAACACTTGATATTTGTTAACGAGAAGCAGCATTAAGAAAAAGACGGGGAGAAAGAACTCTTTTTCGTCTACTCACTGCTGTGCAGAGGTTTTAGTTATTTCAGATTGAAATGCAGAGCAGTAAAATGGCCAGCAGGCCGCACCCCTCCCTCCCTGTCCGCCTTGGGCACAACGGAGAGCTCCGGTGCCAGGCGGCTCCCACAGAACAGCTGGAGTTTGGCCGGGCAGGAGGGCACCTCATGCACCAGGAGCCGCTCTGCCCTCTCAGTTCTGGCACATGGAAAACTGCAATAACAGAAACTTTGCAGCAAAGTAAAAATCGCAAAGCTTGTCCCCCTGGGAGGCCGTCACCGGCCCCGTCGGGGATGCTCTGGGGTGGCAGTGTCTCCCGAGTGGCCCTATCCTCGCAGGTTTCAGATTCTCAGAGGTGGAAAACGAAGGATTCAAGATGGCAGCAGCGCTGCACAGAAAGTCAGTGCGATTTCCAATAGTCCTGGTCCATCCTCAGACTAAATCCTGTTGATTTCTCTCCAAATGAAAATTCTAGAAGTGCATGAAAGGCTACTGGCCCTCATTAAATGTATATTTAAAGAGATTTCTGATCCCAAATGGGTGCCATTAAGAATTTCTAACACTCGTAAAAGTAGCTTTGGTTCTGGAAGAAGTATAAGGAGACTAACAAAATGGTCCATTGGCCCCCACCCCAATTTATGTTGTTTGTCTTTTGGATAATGCCATTCATTCATTAATTCATTCAGTTATTCTCGCGATAGTGATTTAGTGCCTGCTATGTGTTGGACCCTTTTCCTGGGGCTGGAAAGAGTGTCATGAGCAAACTCAGAACGTGTCTGGGGAGGGCTCTTTTCAGATGCTGTGCAGGGGCTGCACGGCCGTCTCCATGCGTCTCGAGGGAGCAGAGGCAGGGAGAAGTTCCCCTTGATTAACTAACCTCTCATCATGATGTAGTGAAAATTAGATTGACCCAGGAAGACGGTACTTGTTATCTATTCCTTTTCTCTTCCCGTTGTCTCTGATCCGTCAGGATGAGAAAATCCCACCCTGTGTAGAGGCTGCATTTTCTCAGTCCCACATGAAGTTGCAATGTCTGTGTAGCTGTTTTTGCCCTGATGACGATGCTATGTTTTGGTGAACTTTGGCTTGAGGCTTGTGGCTCACTGTACGTGTTTTCACCTTGATATCATACCAGACACCAGCCTTTTAAATATTCCTTTTGTTTTGGCCTCATTATTAACATTGTGATTGAATTTTAGTCGACTATAAGTAAATTAGTATTTTCTGTAACTTTGTCAAAGTACATTGTTTCCCTGAGTGAATTTGGTGGCTGCTTCAGAGATGCATATAAATTCTTAATTTGAATTTTTTACTATTGTTTGAAAACGGTTATGCAATATGTATGTCCTTTGTGTATTGTCAGACATAACTCTAGGGGTTTGTATATTAAAGGCTGCCATCTTTTATAAATTGCTATTTAAAAGTGAATTGTTGATCCTTTGAAACTATAGTTTTCCAAATGCTAGCTTGTCAGCTATCAGCCTGAATGCCAGATTCATGCTGTAATTTTGTATCAAATTCAACCTTCCATTAAGAGGAATTCCATGGATTTGTGTGTGTTCAGGAATGCCTCAGACTGAGTAGTCATCCTCCTATGCTGCAAATGCCAAGTTCCAATAAAATCCCACTTACTCTGTTATGTTGTTCCTGGTTACCCCAGCTAAAAGTGAACTTTTTCTACCTGATTCTTAGCAGTTACTTCCTGTAAAGCTAATTTGACAGCTAAGGCTATTGTGTCTATAGTAGACACTAAAGTAATCTTTAGGCCGGTGCGGTGGCTCACACCTGTAATCCCAACACTTTGGGAGGCCGAGGCAGGAGGATCGCTTGAGGTCAGAAGTTCGAGACCAGCCTGCCCTGGTGTCTATGCAAAACCCCATCTCTACTAAAAATATAAAAGATTAGCCAGGCGTGGTGGCAGGCACCTGTCATCCCAGCTACTCAAGAGGCTGAGGCAGGAGAATCGCTTGAACCTGGGAGGCAGAGGTTGCCGTGAGCCGAGATTGCGCCACTGCACTCCAGCGTGCGCGACAGAGTAAGACTCAGTCTCAAAATAAATACATAAATAAATAAGTACGTAATCTTTAGATTTTGTTGTAATTTCAGTTCTCATTATTTTATATCTCATCGTCCTAGCTAGATGTTAACTCCTTGAGGGCAAGGCTCCTATTCTAAGCATGTCTGTGCCTCCTTCCAACCCTATCCCCATCTCCATCCCCAGTACATGTGTTCTGCCCTGCTCAAAATATTTTTTGTCATTGTTGAAGCTGAATCATCAATACTAGCTGACGTGCATGCCTGAATTGAAATCACTTCTGATTTTAGAGGACAACAGGTTGGTGCTGTAGCCCAGCCCTCCCCACAGAGGTGTTAAAGCAATCACACGGATGCTGCTTCTGGTCTACCGTGACTGTGGGTGATAGATGACTAACTGGCACTTGGGAAGACTTGTAGGAGAATGTGCCTAAGACAGACCCAGAAATACTGTGGCCCAAAGTCTTGCAGTGCAGGGAGCCAGGAATGGCCAGGTTGGCCGGGGCTTTGTCCTGGAGCATGGGACCCATCTACTGTGTGAACGTTTCCTTTGGGGTTGCTGCCTGCTCCCCTTCCCTTTCTCCACTCCCATTTTCCTGCTATGCTGACACCCATGCTAAGAGGAACTTTCGACTTCATCCGTCTAACCTGGTCCTTTACGGTGCAGACCCCCAACACGTCAGAAACCCAGCACCTCGCATTAAAAGGGTTGATTAGTAACAGGGGAAGAAGTGGCAGATTCTGCAGGTCTTTGATTTTGGTTGCATATTAAATAATATGATGCTCTCTGGGACAATAGGGCTTTTCAGAAAATACAGATACAGTTTATGAAGATTTTTAAAATTATATTTTAAATAGAATTCTGGATTTTCTCCTGGCTTTATAACTTGTGCAAAATATATCAAAAAATATACAAAGTGAATGAACAACCCTGAAAGCCACAGATGTGCAGAATTAATCTGTAGATTTTTATGCAAAGGCCATTTTATGCCAGGACAGACAATAAACACATCCTTTTCCCTCCTCTCCAGTCTATTATTTGAATAGCTTCAGTACCCAGAAATTGTATGCATTAATAGGTTGGTTGATCTAGTGGTTTATTCATTTGTCTGTTTGAGCCATAGACAATTGTTGGGGGGAGGCTCTGTAGGGAGATTGCCTTTGATGATTTTGTAAATACTTTGTTTATGTAAGTTTTATTTATTTGTGGGAAAGTACACAGTTTTCCAAAAGCCTCTTTTAGGTCAGAAATACTAGAAAAGAAATGTCAGATACGAGAAGAGAAGGTCAAGTTAAGGCTCAGAAGTCAATTCCCAAATGAAATGTTATCCCAGGCACATGCACATGTGTGGAATGATAGAATGGAATTTGCCCAAAATCTTACCTGGTCTGAATACTTTCTAGAGAATTGCTGTTGGCACACAAAAGTCTAGACCTTTGCCCCCAAACACTTTCCGGGTCTCTCTGACTTGTCACTTCACCGAATGCTTTTGGGCTCCTTTCCTCTGATTTCTGACAGTGTCCTTCATCAGTCACCACGTGCAAACACACACACACACACAGTCATGCACCCACTTGCAAAAAACAAAAACAAAAACAGCAAAAGGGATGCTCAGGCAGCTTGTTCCGAGCAGGAGCCGGCCAGTGCATTCAAGGTGAACGTTCTGAGACTGCATTTATGTCCCCGGAGTTTTGAAGGCAGGGGCTGTATCTGCACCACCACAGAGGAGCTGGGCTCTGTGTCCCCCATCGACCCACTGGACAGCAGAGGCAGGGGCAGGTGCAGGAGGACACACCCGCTCTTTGAGTCCACGTAACTAGCACTTGAAGAGATGCACAGGTCTGCAGCTCCTTCCCACAATTAAACAAGAGAGCCAGATGAAGAGGCTAGGTCGATTCTAAACAAAGCCTAGGTAAGGGGGAGTTTCGGTGATGGCTGTTTTACGTAGCTGGCAGCCACAGCACTGCACGCAACGCTTTGAAAAGGACAAAGAGTTTCCTTCATGTTTACACTTTTTATTACTATATAAGATTAGGTCTGTTGCACACACAGAAGAGAAAGTCATTTTATTTTACACAAATCAGCTACTTAAAGTAAATTGAGATATATAGAATTTACCAATGAAATGAGTGATTTGACGTGAATAAAAGAGGTGGTGTGTTGTAAATCAACACTGACAGCCAAATGGGGAAAATTGACAGAGCACTGTAATCACTCCCAACATCCACTAAAGTTATTGATCCAGAACCTCTATAATCCCCTTCACATAACACAAGCAATTTCATATAATACCTGTAATAACGGCACATTCAACTCAAGTAGCCATCTGAAGCATTGCATGTAATGGTGAAGCAGGCCTCCGCTGAGTGAGTGTAACAACTAGAGCACAAAGCACCAGTGCCTCTTGCCTTTCACAGGTAACAGCCTCCGATAAGAGCTAGTTTAGAAGATAAACAGTTCCTAATGCCAAGGAAAATGAGCTATTAATTGCTGGCTTGCTAAATATGTTGTAAAAGACGGTGAGCAGCGGATGCAACACGGGGAGAATTTAACTGGATTTGGGGGTTGATAAACTTCTTAGGTTATCCACACGCCTGCTATCTGATGTTAATTACAACAGAGGGAAGACAGCTGACGGGCATTTAGCTACTGGGTCATTACATCCTTCCCAGGTGTCTTTCCCGTGCAATGTTCCTCCAGTTTTACAAGCTCCTTCTAGCACTGATGGATTATTCCGCCGCCTTATCAAAGCTTTGCCAGCTCCTCATTAATATATAGAGCAAGCTGCACTGTTCTATATATCATTGTCTTCCTCTTGGGGAGGGCTAATCAGTCAGCCATTATCAACCAGTCAGCAGAAGGCAGGCAATCAGACCTGACAGCAAAGAATCATGGGAGATCAGGGAAGGTTAAATGAGGCTGACAGTTGTGATAATGATGATTATACTATAAATTAAGATATGATGATAAAGGAGAATAAAAGACACAATCTGAAGCAATATTTGGTTTAACATGTCTCTCTTTTTCGTTACTGTTAAATGGCCATAACATTTATCACACCGAACAAGAATGGACGTTTAACTACCATGATAAAATGGGACAGCATCAGATTGAAACCCAACAAGTTGTGATTACAATGTCAGGCACTTTTCCACTGGTTGAGAAAAAAACGGGAGATAGAGCATATGTTATAATCATTCATGCATTATTCTGTAGAATGAAAAGAAAATAGATCTATTTTAGAAATGTCTTTCAGCCTTCTAGATGGAAAACCAAAGGAAACAGTTAACATATTCTTCTGCTTCCAAGATCATTTTTATCAATGAAACAATAGGAAGTTAAGTGATAGTTCCTCCCATCATGCCTTCTCTCCGAAAATGTATGTTTATTAGTAGCTGATTCAAAGACTGCAAAGGGAGCTCTGTGAATGTCTCCTTCCCTGTTGAATTTTGAAATAAAAGCAGCTAAAATCAACCAAATAGTTCCTGTGTGTGACTTTTCATAGGCTTACAATAAAACAAAAGTGAGTCACCATTTACTCTGCTTTCAAAAATTAAGGCGTAAAATACCAATGCAGCTAAACGGATTATTAAATTGCCTTTACTAATACATTTCTTTAGGTATAAAGGCTGTACGCTTTGAAACCTAAAAGAGATTTTGACAGCTCCATGTGGAAAAAAATGGAAAAATGGGGTCATATGTTCCTCTACAAACTCACATGTTGAATCTCGTCGTTTCTAACCTTCAACTTTACTACACGTACGAAGACTGCCACTGTTACCCACAAAGAGCGTAGGATTTTCACAAGACTTAGACAATACCTGTGCATTATGTACCCGTTCATATGGGCAGGCCAACAGATGATATATTATGAATTCCACAGTTCAATTTGCATCCACTGAAAGGACAACTTGGGTTCTTGATCTTGTTTTCAATTTTCTAGTAAAATCGGAGGTGGAGGAAAAAGAAGTCCCTTAATTCTCATTCATTTCCTTTGAAAATTTGTCTTTTAGTTGGAAAAGGAAAAAAAACAATTAGAGTTGAAAATATTCCACTTTGCCCTTTTCTTGTTTTTAAATTTCAGAAGCTGGGACGTTAGGAGAATAAAGTTTAGTGGTTCGTTCAGCTGCATCTGGTATTCACGGGTGCCCAGGTGAGATCTCAGGTTGGATTTTTTTTTTTTTTCCAGCTAGTTTTTGCCATTTAATCGGGGTTTCTCAACCTCGGCACCGCTGACAAGTAATTCTTAGTCGAGGCAGGGAGCTGTCCATCCTGAGCATAGTCGGGCGTTTGGCAGCATCCCTGGGTTCTGTGTTCACCAGATGCCGGTAGCACTCCCCACCCCCACAGCGTGACAGCTCAAAGGGCTGGGGGCATCTCCAGTTGCGAACATTGATTTAAGCCAATGCAGTTAGCACGTAGCTAAGCGGACATGATTATCTGTTGCTCTGGGACATCTTCCCTTCCGCAGTGTGGCACAGGGACAAGGTGTTCCAGCACATGGCTGTCAACGAACCTATGGCCAGTGCACTTTAAAGCAGCATAGTTACTACCTGATTTCTACTACTTAGCAGCAGAATGAAAAGTCTCCGTGTTTATCTAGATGTGAAAGGAAGTTGCCAGGCATGCTTTGTAAACCTGTCAGTCGGTCAACAAGACTTAAGTGAATACCACAGTCTGGCACGGAAGTTTCCCCTTAGGTAGCACCAAGAAGGTCAGGACCTTCTACTCATATGCCGTGTGTATCACATTTTCATCATGAAGTTACACATTTTACACATAAGCATTCATGGTCAAAGATCACTTTGCTGCTTTCCCTGGAAGGCTTATTGCTTCAGAATCACATCCACGGTCTTTATGAAGATGGGGGTTGTGCTCGGCCATTTATCCTCCCTGTGATCAGGCCTGCACGAGGCTTTTATTAAACAGGCGGAGCTGTCTGGCTTCGTGCTCCACGGCCTTCCCTGGGGCTCCTGGCAGATCAAGTGTACACCAAGGGCTCGGTCTAGGGAGGACAGGGCAGTGATTGTCTGGACTTAAGATATTTTGAGATGGCATCTTTCTCCCAAGACACGGGGTGTGTCTGGTGGGGGCTGGGGACAGAGAATCTGAATGTGAGCTCCGCTGTCTCTCGGGGCATTTTGGTGGAGCCGAGTTCTCTGTCTGGGTGGCAGCCCTCCCTGTCATGGGCATTTCGAGGCCATCCTTACCACCATCTGCATGCATGCAAATGGTAGAACATAATTTACGAAGGACTTAAAATTTAGGGTCCTGCACAGTGAAAACCAAAACAGCCTCCTTGTTCCTGGTAAAAGGAGTCGTAGATGAGTTTCAGGTGCCTTCGAAACAGCCAGGATGCGTCTGCGTGCCCGGCGGCCGCCTTCTGGCTGGCAGAGGCTCAGAGAGCTCTCTCAATCCCTGTATAGTCTGGCACTCGGATGTGCCGTTATCATTTGGCGGTCGGTTCTAATTTTGGCACATAAGCCACAGGCAGGAAAATATCTTGCTCCTTAGTCCATTTTATGAACCGTGTTTTGTTCGCTTGAGCCCAGCACAGTATTAGCCTCTGAATAATCACAGCTGTACAGGTAGCTGCAGAGAGTGAATGAGAGGTTTCCAAGGGCCCTGCTCCCTGCAGAAATGATTTATACCTCTGGCTGATTGTCACTAACAGAAAATGAGAACGAGGGACATTCAATGCAAAGTAATGTGTTCTGTACAATTACTGGATTAATAATTTTATTCCATTACTGTGTGGGGACAGAGGACATCAGCCTGAAGATCTGCAATTCTAGGATATTTCTAAGCGTCCTGTTAAAAGAGTGAGCAAGGGTCAGTGGTGCTGCGACCCTCCTCCTCGCTGCGTTTGGCCTTTTTCTCCTCTCTTATGGGGAGGAAAAGCCGTTTCTTGTGCTTGCCCAGGAGAGCCCAGTGTTTCATTTTGTATTCTAAGGACGCAGATTAATCAGCCAGCTCCCTTACCCAGAGATGGCCATTCTGCCCAGAAATCTGCATATCTGCATATGGCTGTTCTTCTCCAAATTTAATTTCCTACAGGAACTGATATTAATCACCCTGTTTAAACAGAGGGGATTTGGGGTCTGTACAAATGTGACATTTTTTTCCTTGCAGAACTTGCAGACTATTTTCCCTTTTTTTCCCAATTTAAAGGGACAATAGCTTCACTAGCTTAATCCTAAAGAGTTGCTGCTATTGCATTTTATTTTTATTTGACTGCTGATTATTTGGAAGGTAACAGTGAACACAGATTTCACTTCTTAGACTTGAGAAAAGTGTTCAGTTGATTTGGAAGTGGAAAGTCTCCAGCGTTTCAGCAACGATGACTTGGTTTTTCTGTGAGAAGTCCCTTTACCTCTCAGGCTAAAGCAAGGAGAAATTCACAGCAAGAACAACAAACCTTCTAAATAGCCTCGCCGCATCCCTGGCTGATTACGTGTAGGAAAGTTAAATTCATTGGTGGCCAGTGTCCCTGCCAGGGTTATCTGGCGTATTTTATTCAGGCTGCCTGCGGTGTGGGGGTGGCCGGGGCAGAAACGTGAGACAGACGAACAGGCGCTGAGAAAAATGAGCAGTGTGCTTGGGGCTCCTGCCAGCTGGAAGCAGGGGCACAGCGGTGACCGCGAGAGGCACCGCTTTTGTGAAAACGGAGGCTGTCGTCTGGGGTTTCGTTGAGACTCATGCCTTGGCCTCTCTTGGCCACAGAGATTAATTTGGGTTGGTGTTTCTTTCGCTGGGCCACGTGCAGTGACCTTGGAGACCATGTGGGCAGGGAGCAGGGACAGGTTTGACAGGCATGTTCCATGGCAGAGAAGCTGTGCGGGCCCTGGCGGCCTCCTGCCCCAGCAGGAGAGCCTCCGCTTGGACTAAAAGCAAGGCTAGGGGCTGGATGGCTTGCTCCCACAGAGGTCAGAACCTGGATTTTGGATGTTTAGTGCTTGCTGCCATGATTAGCAATGTGAAGTGGTGACCACAAGGTCAGAAGGAGCCTTCCAGAAGGGATCAAAACTTCCACAGCTCCAAGTTCATGCCACCAGCGGGTGTGTCCCTTACAAACCAAAGCAGAGACAAACACGAAACCATACTCTCTTCTTGCTCAACTAAAAATATGATGTTTCTTACATTAAATATTTCCTCCTCAAATTCGTGTATGCCACAAAATGGCAACTTGGAGCTGGTTTTGGCGTCACCCTAATGAAATGTTTGTGGCACGAGTGAGATGTGTGTCAGGCGTGGGATACAGAGGCCTGCCATGGAGGCGCGGGATTCCTGCTTTTCTCCCCGAACACCTAGGCTGCTGGATTTTCCTTGCCCATTGTAAATCACAAGGGTATCACTCCAGGCACATAGCGGCTTAGATTGTTTATCTACTTGTGCTAATAGCATTTTATTTGAAGTCTTAAAAGTCCCAAGTGGCTTAAAAGGGCACTATTACACGGCTTCACATTTTATTGCAAAATGACGAGGTCCCACTTCATTTCCTTGGCTTTGAAGTCTTAATGCTGCTTGGCTGTCAGGGCCATGTCTTTTCCAGTTTAAACTTTAAGCAAGATCCCCTTGAAACAAGACTCTTCCTTCTGCAGGGAGTGAGGACCAGTTAACAACTTGTGAAAATATTGTTTCCAAGACAGTAATGTGGCCGTCACCAGTGTGGTGCATCTCACTAGTTGGTTTATTGCCAACCAGAGAAAGGCAATAACCAGTTTGATGATGCGTTTCTAATTCAGGGACTACATCTGACAATATTGATGCATACTCATTTTCTGCTAATTATTTAAAAGAAAAACATTTCCCATTGCCTACCCCCTGCCCTGACATATATACATGCACAGGAAAAGTGCTGGAAAGTTGCACCATCCTTAGAGTAACCAATACATTTGTTCATTAAAGAACAAAAACTGCATCCAAATGTTGGCACAGCTTCAAGCAGAGTTCCAGCCTGGGGAGCATGTGCAGGCCTCGGGGCAGACACAACCGGGAGGGAGGGAAGGAGGGGTAGTGGCGGAACAGTCCACCTACTGTTGGTGCCTTTAACCGTAGGACCAGAACCCAGAACCAGACACAGGTGTTGAGGAAGCAGAGCTGACAGTGAGGGTTAGCCTGGCCTGGCCTCTGCAGAGTCACCCTGTCATCCTGTGCTTGTGTAGACAGAAAATGCCAGTGATCATAGAGCAGAGGTAGTGAGGAAAACGTAAAGGAAGCTCTTTCAGATTGGGTTACAAACCAAAAGTTGAATTGGTTGGTCTGAGAAAATCAAGGAGAGTGTGTGTGTGTGTGTGTGTGTGCACACATATGGGTGTGCATGTATGTATTTGTGTATGTATATGTGTGTATTGTGTGTATACGTGTGTGTGTCTGTGCATGTTGTATCAATGTGTGTATATGAATGTGTGTGTACATGTGGTGTCTGTGCACTTATATGGATGTGTGTAATTGTGTGTGTGCATGTGCTGTGTGCACATATAGATGTGATTGTGTGTATATGTGGTGTCCGTATGTACTTGTCCATGTGCATGTAATGACCATATGTATATATGTTTGTGTGTGTATGTGGTGTCCATGTGCATGTGTAAATGGGTGAGGTTGTGTGTGCATGTGTTGTCTGCATGTGTATATGACTGTGTGTAATTGTGTGTGTGCACATGGTGTCCGTGTGCATATATAGATGTGATAGTGTATGTGTGTGTGGTATCCATATGTGTATATGGATGTGTGTGATTGTGTGTGTGCATGTGGTGTCCAACTGTGTATATGGGTGTGTGTAATTGTGAGCACGTGGTGTCCAGCTGTGTATATGGATGTGTGTGTCCATGTGCATGTAAGGATGTGTGTGATTGTGTGTGCATGTGGTATGTGTATGTGCACATGTTTGTGCTTATGTGTGTGTGATGCGTGCATGTGTGTACTTCAGGATTAAATTAATGTGCGTTATCTCCCATGTCACATTTTCTAGAGAAGCTCCCTGGGTCTTCAGCTGGATACTGTAGGGACAGCCACCAAGGAGCTTTTCTCTAATACCTGGGACTTTCCTGAGGTACATCCGCCCTCACCATGTGGCTGGCACTCCCTGGAGCTGTGTGGCTCAGGAGTCCGGTTTAAAAAACCAAATATCAAAGGAATTGAACTTCCATCTCCACACTGAGGGCTCTTTCTTGATATTTGCGGTGGCGCCTGTGGGTAAAATTCGACTCTAAGTGCAGCTGCCATGTTCGAAGCCACACTGAGCTCCTGGGGCAGCAGAGGATCCGGGGGCTCTCTGGAGCCTTGATATCCTGGTGGTAGTCTCCGAGTCCACCCCACAGACCCCGCTCTGGGTGACGACAGCCCTCTGGAGTCCGTTCCATTCATCCAACCCGTACTGAACGGTCTTCATTTGCCTGGGTCAGTGGGATCCAGACGCAAGGGTGACCCCGGCCCAGGAACCGCTCGAGCAGCCGGGCGTCTCCTCAGCTCTGCGGCTGGGCTCTGAGGTGCTGGATGCACCTTCCAGCTGGATGGTTCCACTGTCGTGGGCCGCAGAACCGGCTGCTACATCTCAGGAGAGCTGCGTTCCTCGTGCCCTTCCTCTGTGCCAGGTGTGATGCTGAAGCTGGCTGTGGGTTGCCTCGCTCTGTTCCCACAGCAAGCCTATTTCACAGAAAAAGAAATGGAAGTTCTAGCAGTTTAAGTGATTTCCTTAATTTGCTAGAAAGTGGCAGAACATGGATTCGAACTGAGGCCAGTGACATGAGAGCTTGGCATCACTCTTGACCATGTTCCCTCTCCATTTGTTGTTGAAAATTTAGTGCAGATGTGTGGAAAAGTAAGATTCTTGAGGGAATCTCATCGTTGACCCAGACAAAACTTCACTGATGCTCTTTGCCAGCCCACACATCATTGGCCTGCCCTGTCGTGGCCGTGCATTTAAACCTGCATCCCAGCCCTCTGTGTGCAGGGATGGGGAGACAAAGATTATTCCCGCCCCCACATAAGAGCAGCATCTTTGAACATCAGTCCTCTGGTATGTGTGAAACAGGCATCGGTATAGAGATTCCACAGTGCCCAGGGCATTGTCCCTTCTTGGGAAACCAGGGCTAGCACAATCAAGACACACAGAGCTGTGCTTTGCTTTTATTTCCTTTTTTGCCATGCAATTCTATTTATTTCATCCAGAAGTCACTAGATAGCCCACTCTACAGATACTGGTGCAGAGGAGATGTTTGTCAGAAGAAAGGTAATTGACGGTAAATGTCAAATATTAAATCCTATCTGGTTATTACCCAGCGTATTAGCTATGTAAGTAGCTTAACAATTACAGCTGTGATTGACTAGGTGGGAACCAAAATCCTAAACATCAACTGCCAGAAGGGTAATTATAACACATTAGCACCTGCTTAGACAAGATTGACAACTCCAGTCTAACATCTGCTTAATATCACTTTCATACTTTTCATGCATTTTCTTCCCTTTTGAATGGAGCAACATAAGATTTCCTGGAGGATAACAAAAACGCCACATCCATGTGATTCATCCACGGTCCTACAGCAGCTCCTTGTCTCTGGTCATGGTTTCCTGCTGACACATTTACAACTGAATGAAGTGCAGAGAAACGGGCTTTGGGGAACGAGGCAGGCACAGTTGTGGTGCATTTCTAGCAAAACATTCCTGTCAAACCAATGCATTGAAAGAAATCCCAAAATGTAATATTTAGTTAGTTGGTTGACAACAAACAGTAGGAATACGTGTGTGTATGTATGTGTGTGTGTGTATATATATATGTGTGTGTGTGTATTTTAAATATGCCTTTCTTAAATATATCAAGACATATCTAAGAGAAGCATATTTATATATTATAGGGCTTTATATGCCTATATATCTCTCAGATTGAAATGTACAAGAATGGTCTTCCACTCACACAGTTACAGCTGGGGAGCGGCATTAGCAGTCCTCGGAGACAGCACATTCCTGCCCAGGGGCTCGTGCAGACCCAGCTGGCAGAGACAAAGGGCCACAGCACAACCCTGTCTTCCCTTCTGCACAAAAACGCCTGAGCAGCACATTGAAAAAAGGAGCCGGGTCATTTTCTGGCTGGGCTATATTTCTCTGGAGCTAAAAGGCATAGAGTTCTTGCCCATACATTAGAATGAGGGTTAGAAACTCATTTTAGTGACTTGCTACCACCTAAGTAACTGTTCTTCATCGTCTGATGAAAATTGTTTTGTTATTTAATATTCTCACTTTCGTTTCCTAGGGTAGGGGCCCAAGGAAGATTATTTCTGCCTGACAATATTACAATCACACGGTTAACCTTTCTGACTTCGCTGGGTGAATTCACATGAATTCCCAGTGAGGGGGGCATCAGAAAGTTAGTCAGACGACCATAGGATCAAACATGCAGGAAGTAGATTCTTCTCAGAGGTGCATATTTATTCAGTAATTTAAAAATATACATCCAGCTGGGCATGGTGGCCTATGCCTGTAATCCCAGCACTCTGGGAGGCCAAGGCAGGAGGATCACTTAAGGCCAAGAGTTCAAGTGAGATTCCATCTCAAAATAAAATAAAAAATAATAAAAAAATTAAATATAGCTGGGTATAGCGGCTCATGCCTGTAGTCCCAGCTACTTGGGAGGGAGGCTGAGGCTAGAGGATCACTCAAGCCCAGGAGTTTAAGGTTGTAATAGCTACGATAGCACCACAGCACTCCAGCTGGGTGATAGACCATCACGCTATCTCAAAACACTAATCATTAAAATAAAATAATGCATTCGTTTATCTATTCACCCCATCACTCATATATTCTTTTATTTAACAAACTATTTATTGAGTATCTGTTATGCATCAAACCCTCAGCCATAGCTGAACAGGCATTCATACAAGTGAGCATAAAAGCTGATTTCTGATAGCGTGAATTCTGAAAAGGAAGACAACATGTCAACAAATAACCACAGCTCGATGGAGGGATGCTACATGGAGTTATGAGAACTCCTTTGGACCGTGGAGGGCTTCACAGGAGAAAAATGTCACCGAGAAAAAGATCACAGGAGCTGGATCTTAGAGAAGGAAGATGACTTTCTTCAAGTGTTTAGAAGTTGGTGGGATTGGGGATCAGTATTCCAGGGGGAAGGAACAACCTCTAAAAAGACACTGACGTTCCATTAAGTCAACTGCATGCTCAGAAAACACCAAGAAGCCTGGCCTGGCCTGTGTTTCAGGAATGCCCTGCAGTTGAGGAGGAAGCTGCGGGGACGTCATGGGCTCTGGGGTCTCTTCCTGTCCAGGAGAAGCCACGAGAGCATTTTAAGCTGGATGAGAACTGGCCCAAGCTGTGTTTTCTAAGCTTTACGCTGGGTGCCACATGCAGCTCTGCTTCAGGAGAGAGCTGAGGTCGGAGGAGCAGATCTTGTGGAAATCCAGAGGGGAAGGTGTAGGCGGCTGTGTGCAGAGGGGCGGGGGATGGGAGCAGGGCACTGACGCAGGGGACTTGGGGACAGATAGAAGCTGGGAAGTACACAGTGTACAAGAGAGAAGATTCTGGAATTGTCCCCAGTGTTGGCCGCTGGATGAAGAGCAGTGTGTCAACAGGTCAGAGTTCAAGCGGTGGAAAAGGTTTGGGATGGAAGAGAGAGTTTGGTTTTGGACATATCGAGCCCATTGGTTTGTTTGCTTTTTTGCTTAATATATAATGATTAATTCTTGTTCTTGATGGAAACATTAAGTTTGAAAACCTAAAAACACATGGTTACGTGCCAACGCTGTAAACAGGTCATTTGTTTCTTAGAAACTGAGGCCACAAGACCACCTGGCAGGCCATTCTCCTTCTGGATGTGAGAACACAGAACACGCGAACTGACCTGAGAGGTGGCGCCTAGAAAGCCAGGACAGATCCGACGGTGTCCCGTGCCCGAGGGCCGTGGTCAGGGCCTTCCGTGTGGGACACGCGTGGCAGCAGTTCTTGGCTTCAGCTCGTCTGTCCTGTCGTTTCTGCGGGAGGGTCAGGAGCCCGCCCCTCTTGGAGGGCATCACCGCTCCCTTCAGTCACAGGGCACAGGGCCCTGGAACATAAGGCACCATTCACCTGATTCCCACTCATCCAATCCTTGCTCAACAGACACTTATTGAGCACCTGCTGTATGCCAGGCATGCTTCCAGGCACTGGGAACTCAACAGTGGAGGAAACAGACAAAACGGTGCCTTCCTGGGCTTCTGTCTGACACGAGGGCAGAGCAATTGATAGGCAATTGGCAGATGTGAGAGCCACGCTCCAGGGGGTCACAAGTGTATGAGCACAAGACAGCATGGGGGGTGGGGTGCCTGGGGAGGGGTTGCCACCTCGTGCTGGGATGTCCAGGTGGCTTTGGAGAGGACCTGAAGGAGGACAGCAAGGGAACCATGTGGTTCCCACCCCCAGAAGGTGCCCTCCTTAAGGTTCTTTGTGTTAGTCAGATGCAGGGGGGCAATCAGGGACCACAGGCTCTCTGGACAGCAGCGTCCGACTGACTCAGCCTGGTCTAGGCCCTGGGTGGGGGTCTTCGTGTCCAGCTGTGATCTGGTCCCTGTCCCTAAGGAGTTTACCACTTATGAGGAGAAACAGTCATAGAACAGAAATACAAATGAGGCAGGTGTTTCCTGGGGAGGACAGGCTGGGGGCCCCTGCAGCTGAGACCCCCAGTGTCATCTGGGCAGTCAGAAACCACAGCCTTGGAAAGTGCTGTCCTGACTGAATCCTGAGAGATGAGTAGGACTTAGTGAGGCAAGCAGGTCATTTCCCTCACCCATTTAGCTTCTGAAACCTTGATTTTAAAAAAATCATCACAATCAAATAAATCATCTTTACAGTAGTGGTCAAACTGATAGTATAATAGCAGCCCTTGTGAATGTGAGTCGGCATCTATAGGATAGGGACTGGATTTGCAAGCACAAAAATGAGTTCGTGCAAAAACAAAGCCTTGCCTTGTGCTAGCTCTCCTCTCAAAATTACGCCGTTCTATTGGAGAAGAACATACCTAGTGAATAATTAAAGGAAAAGATTTGGTATGCAGATGCTATTAATAATCTTTATGTTAAGAAGGCATTCATTAAATAAGTCCCTGACATTCTGAGGGCACAGTTTTGCTGGAATAAGGATTACCTAAGAGCGGGTATGGATTCCTAGATCAGTCCGGATAAAAGATACAAAGGAGGGACACTGCCTTGACTGGAGAGTCACAACATTCAGGCTAATTCTCCAGGAATTCGCCTCCGGACCTGGGAACATGGGACGCGGGAACTCACCTGGGCAGTGGTGTCTGGGAAGCAGGGGTGGATCCAGTGGCGTCCTGGGCCAAGAACTGTGGACAAGGCCCTCTGTGAGGGACACAATTGGGAGTGGCTGTCAGCTTCAGCACATGGTGGGCTGCCTTTGTCTACATGCACGGGGCTCTCCAGGGTTGCTTTGGGCGGTGCTCCCTTCTGGAAATCGTGGAGCCTCCTCCCAGGGCGGATGATGATGGGGGAGGCAGCAGGTGTGAGATCCCGGAAATGCGGCTTCTTGGGAAGGAGGCTGAGTTGTGGTGCCAGCACTTCCCAACCTCTGATTCTTCCTGTGCCCCAAGGGTGCCTTGGCCTGGTGGTAGACATGCCCTCAGCTCAGCCAAGTCCATGGTGCTGAAAGAGAAAATGTAGACTTAAACACACCTGCACTCCATCCAGACGCACAGAGTGAGCATGCGTCTTAGAACATGGAGCATGTTGTCTATGTTTAAAAAATATATGTGAGGCCAGGCCTGGTGGCTCACACCTGTAATCCCAGCACTTTGGGAGGCCAAGGTGGGATGATCACCTGAGATCAGGAGCTCAAGGCCAGCCTGGCCAACGTGGTGACACCCCATCTCTACTAAAAACACAAAAATTATCCAGGCATGGTGGTGAGCACCTGTAATCCCAGCTACTCTGGGGGCTGGGGCAGGAGAATCATTTGAACCCGAGAGGCAGAGGTTGCAGGGAGCCGAGATCGTGGCACTGCACTCCAGCCTGGATGACAGAATGAGACTCCGTCTCAAAAAAAACAAAACAAAAAACAACTGTGATTACCTCTTGCCTCTTTTTCTCTTTAGTAGCTCTATCCTTCATGTTTCATTTCTGCTTTCAGTTATGTTCTCAATAAGTGGTCCTGCTTCAAATTGCGCACACTTGGTTTTTGGCTATTCATACTGGGCACTGTAGAAATCCAAGAGGTTGCTAAAAGGAAAAGAAACAATGGCTCACGAAAGCAAAACAGAATCCTCTCTTAGATTTGTGAGAGTAAGAAATTAGATTTGGGGGACATGAACTGTACAGACCCCCGGTTGTGCAAGGAACCATAACTCCCTAGCAAAGACCCCATGGAGCTCAGCGTCAGGCAAGCCTGTGTCATGCACATCTGTGCCACTGAGTAGATGTGATGAACGGCATCCACGCTCATCCTCATCTTCACACTGAAAGTACTCTCTGGATGTTGCTTTATTGTGTTGGGTGTGTAGTTTGCAGGTAGGCAGCAAATGAGAAGCAGAAATTAGCAAAATGTTGACTATGATAACAAAGATGACAGTCAGGATTGCTGTTACTAAACATGTACACAGCAAGTAAAGAATCTGGCCAAGGCGGACATTGTCAGGACAGTGATGGAGGCGCAGTGGGACCCTCTCTTCTCTAGATGCCTACTTCTGTACACATGGAAATGTTGCTGTTTTAGGAACGACGACTCTCACATTGGGAGGGCACAATGCCAAGAAATCAATACCAGCTCTAATTGAGGCTACGGCTGCCGACGGCTGCCCCTGTCATGGCAGTTATCTCTGAGAAGAGATCCCACTCACGATCCTGTCTCTGAGGGAGAAGATTGGGATCCCTGCAACCTTCTGTCTGCCCCCGCAGTGGCCAAGATGGTCTGTGAAGCTGTGTGGCATGGAGTGTGCTGCCTGGCTGGAGGCTGAGCCTCAGAGGATCTGCAGAGGGAGTGGTGGACATGGGGGTGGTGAGATCCTGCATATGTCCAGGAGGAGAATAGAGATGATATAGAACAGGAGCATGAGAAAGAAATACATAAGTAGGTTCTTCCAAAAACAACAACTACCTTTAAATGAAAAGGGAAGACCATGTTCGCTCGGGGTGGCCACATAAATTCCCTTTCTCTGGACTCCACTGAAGCTTGGGGTTTCCTATTCCTTACCCCTCCTGCCCCTGGCTCCAGCCCCCTGCCTCCTATCTCCCCAAGAGCATGTGGGGAGAAGGCAGGAGGGAGGAGCTCTGAGTGACAGCGTCCATGTCCCGCCTGAGGTCTCCTCCCACCGCTGCCACAGAACGTGCACTTGTCTACAATCCTATCCTCTCCCTGACTTGACACACGGCCGTGTTCTGACTCATAAATCACCCTCATTTCTTCTTCTGCCCAGTAACTGTGGTGAACTGTACAGCCTCTCCCTGCGAAGTGGATGTCCTCAGCCTGCAATGCCCTGCATCTGGGTATGACCCTATTTCCCATACAAGGAACATTGGAACATTTGAGGGACCTAGAGGTGCCGCCTATGCTGTGCTGTAGAAATGGTCACACACAAAGGGCTAACTAGGAGACGGCCACACAGTGGGATTCAGGAGAACCTGCCCACAGGTTCCCTCCTCACTCCACCATCCTCTGCTAACCATGGACCTGTTCACAACCCCACAGTTTTCCCTTTTCCAAAACGTCCTGTAAAGAGAATCTTGCAGCATTGCAGCCTTTTGAGATTAGGTTCTTTCACTTAACAAAATGAGTTCAAGATTTATCCATTTGTAGCATGAGTCAACTTTGTGCCTTTTTATAACTACTATCAACGTTCATGTAAAACTATCAAGTTCGGTCTTTTTGTGAAAATAAAAGTTTTGAGATTCACCTGGGCAAATACCTAGAACTGAGGTTGCTGGTTGTATTGCTCGTGTGTGTTGAACGGCATAGGAAACTTCAAACTGTTTTAGAAAGTGGCTGTTAACATTCTCATGAGCAATGAATGAGAATTTCCATTTCTCTGCATCCTTGCCAGCAATTACTGTTGTTAGTTTTTAAATTTTTATTCATTTCTTTTTGTTTTAATTATTCCAATTGATGTGTAGTTAGCAGGATCTCATTGTGGTTTGGATTTGCATTTTCTTAATGTCAGCTGATGTTGGGCATCCTTTTATAAATGTATTTGCCATTGATATATCTTCTTTAGTAAAGTATCTGATCAGATCTTTTGTCTATTTTTTATTGGGTTGTTTTCTTATTGTTGAGTTTCAAGTATTCTTTATATATTCTGGATATAATTTATTCAACAGATATGTGATTTATACATATTTTCTATCAGGCCGGTAGCTTGTATTTTTATTCTCTTAAAGTGTTTTTCACAGAGGATAAATTTTTAATTTTGATGAAATAGAGTTTACCCATTTCTTTTTTATGGATCATGCTTTTGGTGTCATATCTTGAAACATCTCATAAACTGTGGGTCAAACAGGTTTTCTTCTAGAAGTTTTATCATTTTCCATTTTACATTTAGGGATATGATCTGCTTTGAGATACGTTTTTGGATAAAGTATAAAGTGTATGTGAAGGTGTATTTATTTGCATAGGAATGTTCAATATTTCAAACATCTTAAAAATGATGTTTTCTCCACTGTTGCTGCCACTTTGCATAAAATCAGTTGGCTATATTTTTGTGGGTCTATTTCTGGACCCTATCCTGGTCCATTGATCTATGTGTCTATTCTTTTGTTAATATCGCACCATCATGATTACTACACCATGATGGGAAGCACTGAAATTGGGTGAGGTCTTCTCTGTCAGAATCATCTTGGCTATTCTAGCTGCTTTGCCTTTGTACATAAATTTTGTAATCAACTTGTCAATATCTACAAAAAAACTTGCAGAGCTTGTGTTTAATCTATAGATCATCTTAACAGTCAGTTTTCTGCTCCATGAACATAGTCTTTTCATTTCTGCATGAAGGAAATGACCTTGATTTCTTTCATTGGTGTTTTAAGTTATTTATGACATACAGATCCTGAATGTATTTTATTAGATGTATACTTATGTACCTCATTTTGGGGTGTTATTTTTAAATAGGCTTTTTTAAATTTCAAATTATAATGGTTTGTTGGTGGTATTGAGTTCAGCTGAGCTGGACAGACCTCAGCCACCAGGCACAGAGTAGCCTCCTAAGACAGGAAGCCACATTATGAAGGCAGGACAGAGTCAGGCCTCTAACCACACACTGCCATAGGTGAGCACGAGGCTAAATGTGAGAAGTGCTGGCTCCCGGGGTTCCAGCTTTGCCTGTAGAATGGCATAAGGAGAGGGTCAGATAGTGCAGATGTGGAGGTCACCTCCCAGCCACGGGACCCTAAACCACACGTTCCTGTTGTTTATGGACCTGATGACTCAGAGAGAAGGAGAAAGGGGAAGAAAGGGCTCCGAGCGGAAAAGACTGAATGCTGAGAGTGGGGAAAAGCGCCTTCTAGGTTCCCCCCTCCTCCCTCCAGATACGGCGACCGCGGCTTGAAGCCTGTAATCCCAGCACTTTGGGAGGCCGAGACGGGCGGATCACGAGGTCAGGAGATCGAGACCATCCTGGCTAACACAGTGAAACCCCGTCTCTACTAAAAATACAAAAACTTAGCCAGGCAAGGTGGCAGGCGCCTGTAGTCCCAGCTACTCGGGAGGCTGAGGCAGGAGAATGGCGTAAACCCGGGAGGCGGAGCTTGCAGTGAGCTGAGATCCGGCCACTGCACTCCAGCCTGAGTGACAGAGCGAGACTCCGTCTCAAAAAAAAAAAAAAAAAAAAAAAAAAAAGAAATGCAAATCTTCATGAGAGTGACTGGCTGGGGGCTGAGACATTGAAGGCAACTTCCTCGAGACCCTGCAGCGCTGGCTGGTTGTGCACCGAGCCCACCGTGGGGAGGGCAGTGTCTCCCTGGGCTTGCCAGGTGGAACCTTTGCCACTGCTCAGGGCTGCCTCTGAGGGATCACACAGAGGAGTCTGGCTGGGAACTGGACACCTCCGCTAGTAGGAAGACGGTTGGCTTTGCTTGCCGCATTGGGTCCTGTGACTTTGCTCCACTCATCTCTCAGTTCTTAGTAGTTTTTGCTCTTAGTAGTTTTTACAGATTAAAAAAATTCTACATGGACAATTCATGTCACCTGCAAATAGAAACAATGTTATTTCTTCTTTTCCAATCTGTAGGCCTCGTATTTCTTTTTCTTGCCCCATTTCACTGTGTAAAACAATATGATATTGAATAGGAATGATGAGGGTAAAGAGCTTAACCTGGTCCCCATCTTAAGGGAAAGAATTGAGGGCTGCATCATCTCTATGACGGCAGGTGTAGGTTACAGAAGGTGCCCTTTATTAAGGTGACAGAAGCTCCCTTCTACTGCGTCTTTACTGTGAGTCTAGGTCATGAGGATTCCATTTTATTGATTGCTTTTTCTGCATGGATTAAGATGTTTATATTGTTTTTCTTTTATGGTCTGTTCATCTGGTAAATTATATGGACTGATTTTCCAGTGTTGGACTAGCCTTGAATTCCTGGGATGGACAGTGAGTTGTGTTCTACTGTCCTTCTTATATATTGCTAGTTTCCGTTGCCTGTTTTCTATTTTTTCCATCTGAATTTATTTTTTGTTTCCTTTGTTCCGTATTCTCTTGTGTTAATTTGGCATATTTTTATGAGTTCATTTAACCTCCTTGATTGACTAGTTACTTATACCTCTTTTAAAAATTTTTTAGCAGTTGTCCTAAGGCTTAAAATATCTATCAATCTACTTTTACATAATTGTATACCCATTTTTGTAGCATACCAGGGCCTTTCGACAATATATTACCAATTCCTCCCTTCCCTCCTATGTGCTATTTTGCTATAACACTGGCTTTTATAGATGCTATAAACACATGACACATTGCTACTATTTTTTTCTTTAGACCAGGGATCAGCAGCATTTTTATTAAAGGATCAGACAATAAATATTTTAGGCTTTCCAGGCCATATGGCATCTCTTGCAACTACTCAATTTTGTTGTTGTGAATGGAAACAACCATGGGTCATATGGAAGTGAGTGGGTGTGAGTGGGTGTGAACGGGTATGTGGGTGTGAGTGGGTGTGAGTGGGTGGGTGTGAGTGGGTGTGAGTGCATAAGAGTGGGTGTGAGTGGATGAGAGTGGGTGTGAGTGGGTGTGAGAGTGGATGTGAGCAGGTGTGAAAAGCGTGTGAGTGGATGTGGGGGGTGTGAGTGGCTATGAGCAGGTGTGTGTGGGTGTGAGTGGGTGTGTGTGGCTATGAGCAGGTGTGTGTGGGTGTGAGTGGGTGTGTGTGGCTATGAGCAGGTGTGAGTGGGTGTGAGTGGGTGTGAGTGGGTGAGAGTGGGTGTGAGTGGGTGTGACTGCTTTCTAGTAAAGTTTCATTTCCAGAGACAGGTGGGTCAGACTCCACCCGCAAGCCCCTGCTTTAGACTTTATCTTTTAGATAAGGTAAAACATGAATTTAAATTTACCTTCAATTCATCTGTTTCTAGCATTCTTCATTTCTTTTTGCAGATCCAAGTTTTGGTCTGATCTAGTCCTTCTGACTCAAACATTTTTAACTTTTTTTTTTTGTAGAGTACGTCTGCCGATACTGAATTTCCTCCAGTTTCTGTTGTTGTTGTTTGTTTGTTTTGAGTGTGTGTGTTTGAGAACGTGTTTCTCCTTCATTTTTGAAACGTGAAGTATTTCTCTGAGTATAGAATTCTGGATAAAGCATTTTCTTTCTCCCGCAGTTTCCCGGCGTCACCCACTGTCTTTGTCCTTCTGGCCTCTGGGTTCTCCTTGTCTGAGGTATCTTCTTTCTCCAGCTGCCTTGAAGATTTACTCTGTCTTTTTTCTTCAGCAGCTTACTATGACATCTGCACTGGGATTTTGTGTTTTTTACTCTTTTGTGTGTGTGTCTATTATCTTACTTGATGTTCTCTGCGTTTATTGGATCTGTGTTTGGTGTTTGTCCCTAATTTCTAAGAAGTCTTGGCCATTGTCACGTTCGGCATTTCTTCTGCCCTGTTCTCGCCTCACCTTCTGGTTTTCCAGCTGTGCACACGTGGAATGCTTGATGTGGCCCCCAGCTCTTGGATGTACTGTTCTGGTTGGGGGTTTTTTGTTTGTTTGTTTGTTTTGCTTTTTCTTATTCTTTTTACTTTTGTATTTTAACTTAGGTAATTTTTCTGGCCTGTCTTCGAGGTTGCTGACTCTTCTATGTCTGTGTCAAATCCACAGATGCATCTTTCAAGCACGCTCTTCATCTCCGTTACAGTGTTTATTTCTAGCATTTCCACTTGATTTTTTTCTCATACTTTCCATCTCTTCACTGAAATTCCCATTTGATATTGCATGTGACCCATTTTTTCTGTTAAAGCCTTTAACATACTAATTATAGTTATTTTAAATTCCCTGACAGATAGTTCCAACAACCGCTTCACATCGGAGTCGAGTTCTGATGATTGCTCCCTCGGGAATGTGCTGGCTTTCCTTGTCTTTTTATGCATTTCATAGTTTTTTTTTTTTTTTTCCAAGTCTCGTGCCTGGAGGTCAGCAGAGGATGAGAAGGCTTCAGGCCTGGACATGGGCCTGCCCTCTTCCTGCCAGGTCTGCAGGGTGAGGCCTGCATCGGCCTGCTGAGGACCTGGGGGTTATAATTTACTGTTGCTGCAGCTACTCTTGGCACACCTGGATGCATGTTCCCACGAGGTCACTTGGGGAGGCGCTGGTGGGGAAGGATGGTGGGCAGAGGATGTCTGCCTGGGTTCAGGTTCAAGCAGTCCCTCCCCTTGGCTCTGCCCCAGGGCTGGTGCCTGGCAGCCACAGCCCCTTTCTGCCCGCTCCAAGCAGGGTTCTCAGTATTGTGCTGTGTTTGTAACGGGAAGCTGTGAGTGGTAGGGTGGATGTGGTTTCTGCTGTGATTACACTCATTCCTGGTGACCCTTCTCCCTGGGTTTAGCCTCCTCAGGGCTCCTTTCACTCCCCCCAGGAGCAGTTGTGGACGGAGAGCTTCGCCCTGCCCCTCCCCAGGAGTAGCTTCCCTAGTTCTGCTCCTTTGTGCACGTCTGACCAGGAACAAGGACAGTTTGTGTTTTCTCCAGATTGTCTTCATGGTCTCGCACCCCCGAAGGAATATGTGAAACCTCACATTGTGTTCTAGAACAGAGCTTCTGGAACTCTGATGTATGTCCTGTTCACTCTGGAGTCTGTTGAACTGCAGACTGATTGAGGAGGTCTGGATCCTGCACTCCATACAGGCTCCTGGGTGATTGAGTGGGTTTGGATCCTGCACTCCATACAAGCTCCTGGGTGATTGAGGGGGCCTGGATCCTGCACTCCATACAAGCTCCTGGGTGATTGAGGGGGCCTGGATCCTGCACTCCATACAAGCTCCTGGGTGATTGAGGGGGCCTGGATCCTGCACTCCATACAAGCTCCTGGGTGATTGAGGGGGCCTGGATCCTGCACTCCATACAAGCTCCTGGGTGATTGAGGGGGCCTGGATCCTGCACTCCATACAAGCTCCTGGGTGACTGAGGGGGCCTGGATCCTGCACTCCATACAAGCTCCTGGGTGACTGAGGGGGCCAGGATCCTGCAGTCCATACAAGCTCCTGGATGCTGCTGCTGCTGCTGCTTCTCCCTGGGCCACACTTTAAATATAAGGCTCTAGAGGAGCTGAATGCACAAAAACCACATTTTGTTATTTTCTAGAATTGTTTATCTCTTCATTTTTTTTTTAACAAAAGGCACTAGCTCAGTTTATAAGTTTCAAGTTAGTGTCATCCAATATGCTCTCCTGACCTTAGCCCAAGGATCTCCCTGCAGTGCCATGAGAGCAGGAGCCCAGCCCACCAGCCTGGACAGGGCCTGGAACAGAAGCTCAATATTTTCAGTTAATGAGTCTGTGAACAACTGGGATGGAAAGAGAGAGATGAGCTGAGAAGGTAGTCAGGACCTCAACCTGTGCAATGAAATCCCACTTCTTTCCTGGTTACTTTGTAAGCAGGGAACCATCACTGCGAGTTGGCGACCTCCACGCAGCGCACTGGGCAATCCTGAGCACTGCAGATGCTCTGTGTGGAACACAGGCAGACGGCAGCACTATCGTTTCCTCCTTCTTCCTTTCTTCCACTTTCTCTCCGGATCCAGCCCCCACTGTATCCACCCAAACGACAGAGGACAGATTTGCCCACAGGGGCTGGCACAACGTCTGACACATCTTGCTAGGATGGCCTGACATTTCTCAGAGGCTAAATACTCCCTGCCTGAAGACCCCTCCAAGTGTGGGAGCCCCCGGCATAGAGTCAGCTACACCAGGGAGCTTCTGCACGGCTCTTCCTGTGGGCATCTCATGGTCCTTGTATGGATTCAGCTCTCTTATTTCCCAGCCAAACCCCGGGGACAGTCCCAGTGAATCTTTGTGGGAGGCCCAGGATGGGCTTGGCACTGCCCTTGGCCTTTCCAGATCTGGCCCTGCCACACCCTCCCAGAGATGCCCAGCAGGACCTCACCTTCTGCATCTCATGTGGCTGTGCTCACGGTTCGTAGCACCAAGAAAACCGTATTTGTATGCTTTCCTTAACTCTCCTCTTCTATTACTACAATATTTTTTGATATTCACTAAAATGGGAAAATAAGTCGATTATACTGTTCTGATCTCCTACTTGATAGAACAGTCTAGGGAAAACTGACCTTCATTCACTGACCCTTGATATTTCCCTTAATGTTTTTTTCAAAGGAACTTGGTAATCTACTTGATTTCAGAACTGTGAGCATAAGGTCACCCTCTGAGAATATTGTGACCCTCCAATAAAAAGACCATAATGTGTACTAACCCACTTCAGCTGCTCACTTACCCATTCAGCCAACCTCACCGAGCACACATGGACATGCAAGGCACTGTGCTAAGACGAGGCTATTCAATGACGACTCCAGTGTGGTCTCTTCTGCTAATGACTTGCGATCTGTTGGGATCCACGAACACTGGTCATCTGTGACCCAAGATCTAAATGAAGTAGTTCAGGAGTGAGAGAAGGGAGCGAGCAGATGGACCAAGAGCGTTTGGAAGGTGCAAACGAGCCATGACTGGCGAGGCATCCCATCCCTTCTGGGAGAAGGCTGCCTTTAGTCGAATGGGGAATAAGTTCTAGTCATACGGGGGAGGGCAAAGGATGTCATGTTCTGAGATGATCATAGCTCTGCTCTTCTGGTCTACTTGTGTGCTGTGTGGCACTCATACACCTTCATTTTGACTCATTTATATACCATGACAACACTATGTGGCCTTTGCTACACTGGAATTTAATTCAATGGTGGTTCATTTACAATTGTCAGGTCTATGTCCATGATCCAGTTTGGCCTATAGTGTTCTTTTGTTGTTATATTTTCACTAGATTTTAATGCCAGGAAATTGATGAGTTAATGGTATAATTGGGTAGCTTTCCATCTAAGCATGCAGGACCTAGAAATTTCCTTCTCTCATTGCCACAAAATGCACAAACTCCTCAAATCAAATCGACTACACGGCTTTGCTTGCACCAGTGCTGATGTGCTGTGCTGTTTACTTCTTTGCATTTTCACATGTGCTTCATCCACCTCCCTGTACACATGTATGGAGGGCTTATTTGGCTTTGATAGCATGATTCCAGTGGACAAGAAATCTGCTGTTATTTTGTATTTCTCTTATTATTGTTGTTGTAACATTTTTTTTTTTTTTTGAGATGGAGTCTCACACTGTTGCCGGGGCTAGAGTACAATGGTGTGATATTGGCTCACTGCAACCTCTGCCTCCCAGGGTCACGTGATTCTCCTGCCTCAGCCTCCTGAGTAGCTGGGATTACAGGTGCCTGCCACCACATCCAGCTAAGTTTTTGTATTTTTAGTAGAGACAGGGTTTCACTATGTTGGCCAGACTGGTCTCGAACTGCTGACCTCGTGATCTGCCCACCTCGGCCTCCCAAAGTGCTGGGATTACAGGCCTGAGCCACTGCGCCCAGCCTGCTGTTACCTTTTATAGTACCTGAGCCAAGTACTGAATATGCATTGCTTTAACTAATGTGGCATTTTTCCAGAACCAGTTAAGTTCCAAGAAAGAGTCCCATAGTGAGAAAATAAATGCCATGAGGACTTTTCCTACACCATTCAGATGTCCCCACTGTTGGAGCTGTGGTGGGAGAGGACATGGCCCCTGGAGGTGACAGGTTTGGGAACAGTCCCTGGTCACCTTATTTAACGTTTTCCCTAAAAACAGTGCTTACAGCTTAGTTTGCCAAATGCACTCACAGAAATAAGTTCTTTGGATTTAAAGACACCCTTGATTTAGGCAGTCCCTAACCCCTGCATTGCATAGGCTGGAAATCTGGCTCAGAGAGGGGGAATGGCTCCTCACATCTACCTTATAAAGCTCCTATGGGGGCAGCTGTTGCAGAAGGTGGTGTGAGCTCCTCAAGGTCATACGGTTGTTAGGAACAGTCAGTCACTGGCAGAGCAGATGCTCGGCAGCAGCAGGAGAACGGCTGCTGCCTGCCCAGACATTGGTCTTTGTGCCCTGCCCCTACCCCCTCCTGGCCCATCCTGTGAGCAGGGCACTCAGGGGCTCTGCTAGCTCTGAGAGGAAGTGGGGTCTGGTGCTGCTGCCAGCACAGTTCACAGGGTGTTCAGGACGAAGGAAGATGTCCAGGGTGTCTCAGGGCCCACAGCAGTCACAGGAGGGCCCGCTCAGTGCACCTTCTAGTAGAGAATCAACCACATGTTGCTCTATTTTTTTTTTTTTTGAAACAGGCTCTCACTGTCACCCAAACTGGAGTGCAATGGTGTGATCATGGCTTACAGCAGCCCTGACCTCCCAGGATCAAGTGATCCTCTTGCCTCAGCCTCCCAAGTAGCTGGGACCACAGACAGTTGCCACTACACTTGGCTAATTTTTGAAAAATTGTTTGTAGCGATGGCATCTTGCCACGTTGCCCAAGCTGGTCTCAACCGCTGTCCTCAAGTCATCCTTCCACCTCAGCCTCCCAAAGTGTTGGGATTACAGGCATGAGCCACTGCACCCAGACTCCTGCTCTTAAAATGCCATTATTCACAGGCAACAGCAGCAGAATAGATAAATGGGACTTCATCAAAATCAAAACCTGCTATGCATCAAGGACACAACAAACACAATACGACAGAGTTAAAAGAGGCAACCCAGGGAGGGGAGGAAATACGTGCAAATCATATACCTGATTGGGGTTAATATCCAGAATATGTAAAGAACTCCTACAACTCAACAACAAAAAACAACTCAACTACAGAAGGGGCGCAGAACGTGAACAGACATTCTCTGAAGAAGATACAGAGATGGCCACTAAGCACAGGATAAGGTACCCTACAGCACTCCGCCCTGGGGAAGTGCAGACCAGAGCCCCATGAGATGCCGCCTCACACCTGCAGGGATGGCTATTATAAAATGAAACAAAACAAAGTGTTACCAGTGGAGGGTGTCCAGGTTCTTGGTGTTTTGAACAAAGAATTGGACAAAACACACAAACAAAGCAACAAAAGAACAGCACAGATTTGTTGAAATGAAAGTACACTCCACAGAGCGGGAACGGGCTCTAGCAAGCAGCTCAAGAGCACCAATTACAGAATTTTCTGGGGTTTAAATACCCTCCAGAAGTTTCCCATTGGTTACTTGGCTTACACCCTATGTAAATGAGGTAGTGACCCACAGCCTGCCTGATTGGCTGCATTAGGTGACCAATCAGAGGCTGAAGAAGAGTTACAAAGTTACAAAAGTTACACATGAAGACTTGGCCTGTGACCAGTCTGATTGGTTTCAGGAGGGGACCAATCAGAGGTACTTTCACTTTTCATCTGCAATGCAGAAAAAGAGTGGGAGGTGTTGCAAAGGGAGTAACCTCGGATCCTTTGGCCACTTTGGGTTTGGAGAGGTGAGGTTTTTCTTTTGATTCAGTTCTAGGAAGTCAGTGTGAATCAACCTTAGGTTCCCTGCCTCCAGACCCTATTCTGCCTCAAAAGAAAATAAAAAGTATTGGGAGCACAGGGAGAAACAGGACCGCTGTGCACTGTCCGTGGGGATATAGAATAGTGCCATTGTTATGGAAGACAGTATGGTGGCTCCTTAGAAAATCAAGTATAGGCCGGGCACGGTGGCTCACGCCTGTAATCCCAACACTTTGGGAGGCCGAGGCAGGCAGATCAGGAGGTCAGGAGATGGAGACTATCCTGGCTAACAGGGTGAAACCCTGTCTTTACTCAAAATACAAAAGATTAGCGGGCCGTGGCGGCACACGCCTGTAGTTCCAGCGACTGGGAGGCTGAGCCAGGGGAATTGCTTGAACCCGGGAGGTGTAGGTTGCAGTGAGCCAAGATCGTGCCACTGCGCTCCAGCCTGGGCCACAGAGTGAGGAAAAAAAAAAAAAAAAAAAAAAAAAAAGCATAGGGTTAGCACAGGAGCCAGAAATTCCCGTACTGAGTACATGTCCAAAAAACATAAAAGCAGGAGCTCAGGCTAATATTTGTTCCTAGCAGCACTATTCACAATCGCCAAAACATAGAAACAACCCAAATGAGTGGATAAACTAAGGGTGAAATATCCGTACGATGGCAGGAGATTCTGACACACACGACAACATGGAGGAACCTGGAGGATGTCATGTAACATGAAATAAGCCAGTGATGAAAGGACAGAAACTGCATGATTTCACTCACATGACAGACCTAGAGTCGGCAAATTCATAGAGACCAAGAGTAGACGGGTGGCTGTCCGGGGCTGCGGGAAGGAATGGGGAGTGAGTGTTGAGTGGGGACAGGGTTTCAGGATGGAAGATAAGAAAGTTCTGGAGATGGTGGTGGTGATGGCCACACAACAATGTGAGTGTACTTAATGCCTCTGCCTGTGCACTTAAACATGGGTCAGATAGTGAATGTTATGTGTATTTTACTCCAATTTTAAAAAATATCTTGATGCTGCTGGCTATTGGGCAGGCCTTCTCAAAATAAGACACCCATATCTTGCCACCACAGGGCTTTTTCTTGGGTGATTGCAATTCATCTCTTATTAAAAAAAGAAGGAAAACATAGGATAGAGAAGATTCTCAGGTTATTTTGCTCAGATTTTTTTCTAAGATATCCTAAGAGTTGCCTCAGACATGGATTATTGCTTTTGGTATGGAAAATATATAAAAATGTGATAGAATCTTGGGTTGGAAGGAACCCTAGGAGGTCATGCTACATCTTCTTCAGTCTGCAGATACCATATCACTTCAATTACCCCAGGTGGAAGAGAATTTATTCTTCTTTGGAAAAAGATCCCTTCTTACCCGTTTCTATTGTAAGCTTTTCACTGACAGGAGAATGTTCTTTATAGCTCCTCCAACAGTCGCTCTGTTCAAAAGAGCATCTGCAGAGGACTTGCCTCGACCACACTCTCTCCTGGGCAGGTGGAGGCCCAGGGGCAAACGAAGCAACGTCTTCCTCTTTACTCACAGGCCCAGGAGGGGCAGGCACAGCTCTATGGACTTCCATCTTCTCCTCCAACCCCATGGCCAGGGAGAGCTCTGGGCGGATGTATCTACAAGATGAGAGACCAAAGCTCACCTCACTGCCTTCCCCTCCCCTCTTTCCTTCCTGCTTCCTTCCAGGCATCTTTTCTCATAGTGCGGTGTTCTCTGGAGCTCTCGTATGTGAGCCTGGGTTCCTTTGGAGCCCCCCGTGTGACCTTTTGGTACCCCCCCACGTCCACATCTTCCCCGTTGGCTGTGTACCTTGCAACAGAACCCCCTCTTCTAGAAAGACTTTGTCAGTTTTAAAAAGAATGGAGTCGCTGCATATGTGATGCAGTTATTACAATAAAATGGGACTGGTATTCTGCTGCACTAGAACACTTCTAGAATTTACCAAATGCACCCCTTTTATCTTCAATTCCAGAGGTCTTCTAACCTTCAGAGGCAGTCAGACACTAGAATCACGGCACAGTCGGCCTTTCGATTGGGATCCACCTTCCGCTGGGTGGTGCAGCCAACAGACATCTGGCTTACAGACTGGGGAGAATGCAGGTCGCTGACAACCTGCAGATTGTTCTTTCCAGGGTTCATATCCGTCTGCATTATTTCATTATCTAATCACTGATCAAAAAATGTTTAGCTGGAACCGGAACTGATTCTTTGGGTGGCACAGCAGGTGATCCTCCTGGCTTGTCACTTTATTTATTGCTGCGTTGATAACTTCTCTTGGATCCATGTATTAATCTACCTGCAGGGTTCCCACAGGCACACCTCTGGGCTGGATCAGGCACCATTCTGTAGACAAAGAAACTGAGGCTCAAAGACATTATTTTCCCAAATAAGGCCACCCATGTCTTTGGATTCCAGCTACTTGATACCATTACAGAGTCAATACAGGCATGAGAACTCCGAGGCTAGAATAAGGTCAGGGATACAGTTGGGCCTCCTGTGAGGGTCACGGGGCCAGAACCAACAAGAAGGACAAGATCAGTTCCTTTCCCGGCCCTCCTGAATGTGTGGCACCCACGTCTCCCCATTACTTGCTCTGGCTGAGCTGCTGGTCCTAACTATTGGAAGGAAATCCAGAAAAGTGGATATTGATGTAAAGATTAAGTGAAATGCCATTATAATATGCAGCCTATAGTTGAACTGTTTAATCTATCATTGCTATCTGTCACATTGCTCGATGACTGAAAGCAACTGCATTACCAATCTATAAAGCTGGAGTCGCTCCCTCGGTGATAATTGACCAGATTTGTATTTCTATTCATGGGGTTTTAAAAAGGAGGTAAAAGTGGGTTGTGTCCAAGTACAGCATTTGATTGTGTTAATAAATGTGATAATCGGGTTTGGATGTACAACAAAATGCCTCCCACAAGTAGCATGGAAGCCCATGCCGCTGGGGGCCTGTAACCTTATAAAACCCTAGGCCATTGTCCCTAAATTACTGCATTTATTGTACAAGGATTATTTCAACTGTACCCACTGGAATTATTTGTTCTAAAAGAAAGTTTTAAGCGAAGAGTCATTTAAGAAAAACACATTCTGCTTCTTCTACCCCCACCCTCCCTGTCAATCAGTGCCCTGGGCAATTGGAGCACAACTGGGCTGAACTCCCCAGAATCACAGTTGGGGCTTTCTGGACTCATGGTCAGGGTCTGCGGTGCAGGCTTGTCTCAGTCTCAGCAGTGCAGCCACTGAGCCCCGCCTGGGTAGGGGCTAGGCACTGGCAGGTGGAGACCCTGGTCCCGCCCCGGCTCCAGAGACATTGCTCAGCTCGTGACACCTTGACCATTTTACCTGGGACTCAAGCCAACTGCTCACCCAGCAGAGGACCTGAAATGGGACTGGCCTGTGGTGAAAGGCATCAGGTGTCAGAGCAGCCAGACCCTGGCTTGGTGCTCTTCTTGGCCACTCCTACACACTCACCCTCGGGAGGCTCTCCAGGCTCTGGACGTCAGTATGATATCTAAGTTCTCCTCATGTCTCCATCCGCAGAGAGAAGCTCAGGCTACCCACCACGCATGCTTCCTGTGAGGGCTCCAGATGCTTCCGACAAAGCAGTCAGCTCTCAAAACAACCAATGCCAATACCAGGAATAGTTATTAATATTTATAATATTGACTGCCATTTTCTTCCTTAGGTTTTGAAGTTTGGAAGTCCAACTAGGGCACAGCAGAAGTGTGCAACTAAAGTGGGTTCTGTGGGAGGAGCTGAGTCTGGTTTTTTGACGTTGACCCTCGTGTGGTCTTGGAATCACCCTGGTGGGTTCAGGTGCCGCTGTCTGCCTGAGGGCCGGGGAAGCAGCCCCGAGAAGGAAGCTGCTAGCGCATTGACAGTCTGCGGTCTTGGAGCTTGGCCTGTTGGGATGGTGATCGCTAGAGGCCTTTGTCACAGACCAGGAGCAGGTTTGGAGACACCACCTACACCCCCAAGGCATCTACAATTACTTCCTTTATGTAAACACTTGCCCTCCTGAGATCCTGTCCACCCCTCCACCCTAAGGCTCCTCACCACCCTGCAGCCCACACTGGCTCCCAGGGAAAGACCCTCAAGGCTTTTCTGGAGGTTAAGGAGAATGAATTCATCAGCCGCAATTGCTGTCCTCAACCTTTGCGCTGCCCTCTTGGGAGACCTGAGAGCTGGCCTGTGGGCGGGCTTAGGCTCTGCTCCCAGCTCACTTTGCTCTGTTCAGACTCATCTGAGAGCAAATGGCAAATAACCGGAGAGCACTTTGCAGCCTCCTGCGGGGGCCCCTCCCGCCATGCGGGGAGCACAGAATGCAGGGCCTTTTTGCCAACTGATCTCCTGTCTCTATTTCTATGGCTCCTATCACCATGGTATCCAAGATCCCGGCAGGCACGAGGCTAAAAACAGAACCCGGGGGTGGGGGAGTGTGCCCTTTCTGACTTCACAGTTATGTTCTTCAGGGAACAAACTGAAAGCAGAAAACCGGCTCCCTCCTCCCCACTGGGCACCCCAGAAGGCTGCCTTTCAGGCCCTACGGTGCAGGGGTGGTGGGTGTGCCCTTTGAAGAGGGAGAGCAACCCAGGCCTTGCAATGCCAGCCTGGGTATCACTTAGGACCTGCTCAGAACCTGGGTACCTGAATTCCCACACTGTCCACATACATCTAGGGTTGGCCAAGAGGCCAGATGCTGTGCTGGGTCTGGGGGGAGCAGAATGAAGAAGGCAGCGTCCCCGTCCTCAAGCAGAGGGCAGGTCATCTGAACTCAGCCTCACAGGAAGCCATGGCTGAGTCAGGATGAAATATGCCGAGTAACTGGCAGGGTGGCTGCAAATGCATCAGAGGGCATGGGAGGGATTCCAGATGTCTTCATAGAGGGAGTGCTCCGGGCTGGACTGGGTTGGGCCTGAGAAACCGAACAAGACTTTGGCAAGGAGAAATTGCTGTGGAGTGAGTGGGTAGCCTCCTGGGACCAGGGAATCAGGGCACCATGGATGCAACCTCCATGCCCCGCCTAGGGGTGTGGCTTTCAGCAGACACGTAAAGAACCCTCCCTGCCAGGTGCTGAAGATGCAAATAAAGGTGGAACTAGGTTGGGGAGCATGGGAGGCCCTCGGTGTGGGCTTGGTTCTAGGCAATGTGGAGCCGAGGAAGATTCTATTCAGGGACATCACTGACCCAAGCTTTCTCAGTGTTTTATGTGTGGGAATTCAATCCTCAAATATTCTTCTTGTGATGTGAACGTGTTTCCAGCAACGGGTTAGCATTTAACATAACATAGAGCAGTGCCTTTCTGCGTGCAGTACAGTACGCACTCATGGAAATTCACAGTTTAGTTCTCTCGGGTGAGAAGCCCGGTCTCTAGGCAGATTCTACTTCATAGTTCTTTACCGTTTACCAAGCATTTCAGATCGTGGCTTTGGTGGATTCTGGGTGGTGGGGCTGGTGCACGGGTATCCCCAGCTACTGTGTGGTGGTACACACCCCTGTTCGTCCGATGCCCTCCTTTGTGAGCCGAGGGCATGTGAGAGCAGCCCATACAGCAGCACTGGTGGGATCTAGGGGCTCACACTGTGCTGGGAAGGAAGGGAACCTCATTTTGAGTTGGCCAAGCTGGGACTTGTCAGGTTGCGCCATGCCCTGCCCTGCAATCCAGGGCTCTGCCTTGATGACACACCCCGCAGATGACCTTGGACTCTCCGACCCTCCATGTTCCCTCGTGGGAAGCTAGTCGTGGGAAGCCGTAAAACCTTTTGGAGGAAGGTTTTACGGACTGGTGGAGCCTCCTTCTGAATTGGCCAAGCTAGGGCCTTCAGGCTGTGTCCACACCCTGCAATCCAAGCCTCTGCCTTGAAGTCATGCCCTGCAGATGACCTTGGACTCTCCGACCCTCCATGTTCCCTCGTAGGAAGCTCATCACGTTCTTCACTAGGTTTTGGAGGAAGGTTTTGTGGATTGTTCCCTTGATGCTGCATGATTGTCTGTACTTTACACTTTCATGTTTTAACCTTGGAGTGTTTGCCAACTGAAATAACCTACTCTCTGGAGATAGCATTTCCTCCTCATTTCAGGGTAAAGTGGCAAAGTCCTTTCTTTTGTTTCCTAAATGCTATCACGTGGCAGTCGATTGCTCTTCCTCCTCATAAGATAATTTTAAGTTAGAAATATATGAAAAGCCATTTCTGTCTGGTCAGAATTCCCTACAAAGGGGTTTTGTTGAACCTTTTATAACAGCCATCTTATAAAACTTCTGGGTTGAACCTTGGTCAGTGCAGCCAACCACATGAAGTCAATTCACTGGTACAGGTTGAATTGTTTCCCTCTAAAAAAAAGAAAAGCCGAAGTTCTAACTCCCAGTGCCTGTGACTGTGGCCTTGTTTGGAAAGAAGATATTTACAGATAATCAGGTTAAGTTGAGGCCACTGGGGTGGCCCTGATCCAATAGGACTGCTATTCTCATGCAGAGGGGAATTAGGGCACAGACATCCATGAAGGAAAGCTGTGGAGATGAGGGAGAGAACAGCCACCTACAAGTGGAGAGACATCTGAGGCCATCAGGAGCCGGGCAAGAGGCAGAAACAGATGCTTTCCCAAAGCCCTCCTAGGATCCAACCCTGCCAACACCTTCATCTTGGACTTCTGGCCTTCAGAACCTTGAGACAATAAATTTGTGTTGTTTTGAGCTACCTGGATTGTGGCACTTTGTGATGGTGGCCCCAGGAAAGAATGCGCTCACTTAAGTATAGTGATTTACAAGCCAGGTTGGCTCAGAGCCAATTGACTCCTTTGGTCACTTAGAAGAACATTTCATCAATGCTTCATGAATGTATCTCTGTAATGTTTCTATTTAAGAAATCTGAAGGAAAGAAGCACCCTATGTTCAGCATGCATTGTTGCAACCTCTTAGAGAAAATGACCACATATAATTGTGATCCCCTCGTCAGCCAATCAGCATCCGGCAGGGACAGCACAGGGTGGAAACTGGAGCTTTCCATGAGCGGTGACAGGGCCAGCTTCCCCAGGACCTTCCCATGGGCAGTTACAGGGCCAGCTTCTCCAGGAGCTTCCCATGGGCAGTTACAGGGCCAGCTTCTCCAGGACCTTCCCATGGGCAGTTACAGGGCCAGCTTCTCCAGGAGCTTCCCATGGGTGGTGACAGGGCCAGCTTCTCCAGGAGCTTCCTGTGGGGGGTGACAGGGCCAGTTTCTCCAGGAGCTTCCCATGGGTGGTGACAGGGTCAGCTTCTCCAGGAGCTTCCTGTGGGCAGTGACAGGGGTGGCTTCTCCAAGAGCTTCCCGTGGGTGGTGACAGGGCCAGCTTCTCCAGGAGCTTCCTTTGGGGGGTGACAGGGCCAGCTTCTCCAGGAGCTTCCTTTGGGGGGTGACAGGGCCAGCTTCTCCAGGAGCTTCCTTTGGGGGGTGACCGGGCCGGCTTCTCCATGTCTTTAAATATCTGATCTCTTATCAGTTTATATATCTCCTAAGTGATAGCTTTTCATCAAATCTGGCTATTTTTCTGCCTTTATTCTGGCTTTGTTAAAGTGCTCAGCTATGATCACTTTCAGTGACATGTCTTGGAAAGCCCTGATAATTAGATTTAAATCATAAAGTATGCTAATGCATGCAGATAGTAGCAGGATAAGGATTTCAAAGGCAACTTAATGTATTATTCCCTTGGCAGAAACAGTTGAGTGCTGTGCAGCTGATAGGCTACGGGCTACTGTGAGGCACAGGAAGGCGAACGAAGAAGAGCCTAAGAATCTACCAGGGCTGTGCCTGAGAGGCCAAGGGCTGGGATCACTGTTAGATCTAAATCAATTATCTTTTAGTTCTTAAAGTCTTTCTGAATTTGTTCCTTGCCATGTGCATGTGCCCATTTGGTGCTACCAAATCTTCCAGCTGCGTATTTACTGACTGTCTACTGTCTGGAGTGCACACTATCGGTGTTGGGGGTGTTTCAGAGCTTCAGCATGACTGAGCTCTCAGGGAAGAGACACAACAGACGTACAAGTGACGCCTACTGTGTGTCTGGAATGCCCACACTCCGGGACGCGTGGAGAGAAGGAAGGAGCAACTCACAAGGCAGACCATCTACACCCAGGGGAGTGGACATGAGCCCCGCTGGGGGCCACACGGTGAGGCATGACCTCCTAGGCACGTCTCTTCTCCATCTCCCAAGCAAGGAGACACCACAGCCCCAGGGGCTTTGGGGAGGTGACATAACCAGGTGAGCAGGTTTTCTGGGGGAAGAAGTGAAGGGACTGTAGGATTAGGAAGATGGCCTGGCACACTGTTCGCCACCTTTAACTGAGAAGGACTAGAACCCATGAGGAGATCTGGAAGAATGTTCTATCATCTGGTTATGAAATTTCATGAGAAAAGGCTCATGAGGGTGGGAGACAAGGACAATCACAACCCACACAAAGAAGGAGCCAGGAGAGTGACCAGGTAGGGGTTTCCGAGTCCCCTCGACTTGGTGCCAGCACAGGACGGCTGCACACGGTGGGCTCATGGGGTGTGCTGGAGGAAGTGGACTCCATCTGTAATTTTGCTGACCTCCTGGATGATGTATGGGGGTCAAGTCATTGTTCTCAAAGAAAACAGGGGACAGGTGCTCCACTGGCTTCCTAGCCTGGGAGGATGTTCTGGGCCACTCCACTCACAGAGGCGAACCTGGGGTTAGTGCCATTCATTCATTCCACAGACACTTATGGAGCCAGACAAAGAAGGATCTTCATAGCATCCCACACAAGAACTCAGTTCACCCATGCAAGGCCTCCCCCGGCCACTCCACGTGAAGTCTTGGCCATCCCTGCTGTTCTGTGTCCGTGAGGTCCCTCCACCTGCGGTGAGCTACAGGAGGCCCTGCTCACTGTGTGCCTGGTCACCGCTGGTCACCACCCCACCAGTCAGAGTACAGGGTGCAGGAGGGATGGATCTTTTGTCTTGCACACTGATGGGGCCCCGTTGCTTAAAACAGGTCCTACCACATAGTAGGGGCTCCACCCATGTTTGTGGAATGAACGAATGACGAACGGGGAGAGAGTTTGGATTCTGTTGCTGACTGAATTTGCACAGTTAGGGGCAGCCTGAGGGAGGGATGCTGAAGCCTGCTATGGGCCTGCACACCAGCAGGTTCTCTGGTCTTGTCAAATTGAACTTCCAATTCGAAGGAACAAATACTGGTTGTCTTGCTTCATATTTATTAGGTAAACATTTCCCAATGCATAGCTCTGTTTTGGGAGCAGCTGGATGCATTAGTGGAAGCCATCAACTGCCTCCTGGAATCATGTAACACATCAACGTTTTACATCAGCAAACGGTGCCTTAGAGCAGCAAGTCGGAGCCCTCTAGGATTTCTTTCAAAGCCCTTTTTGTTGGCGTCTGTTCAGACTGTCTGACTTCCTGTTGAGCTAGAAAGGAAAACTTTAGAAAGTCACTGGCACTGATATGCAGATGGGGGACTTCCGTCTTTTTTTCTTCATGCTTTCAACAAAGAATTGACAATATTGTTTTGTTAATATCCTGGTTTCTTCTAAATACATTTTCTTCTATTCCTTTCACGAAAATGATTTGATCATGTTGTGTCCTTAGAAGGTATGCAGGAAGCACGGGGTGACTGGGTGCTCCCTGGGGGCAAGCGTGGTCACCCACGAGTTCCTCAGGATGCCTGGTGTCCTGTGGTCGTCAGGGTGAGTGAGTGAAGCCAGGTGTAAGGAAACGGACAGGTTGTAGGATGTAAGTTACTGAATTCTGGGATTTAAAACAAGTACCTGTGCAGCCTGTAGGACTCAAACCTTCACTTTAATTTGCTATACATCTTTCCATGTTGCCTTCTGACCAGGTGTTAGTCTATAAAATTACTTTTAATCACACTATGAAACCAAAAAAGGTTTTATCTTTCAGGCATGGCTGTGATTGTTTTGAAATGCCATTCTGTCTCTCTGTTAAAGTTTAATTATCTGTTATGAATAGCATCTGTGGAATTCATGTTGCCCAACTTGTTTTGGAAGAGAAACCATCAAATATTTGGTAGCAAGAAAGCCAAGTGATGATGGTTACATCAAACACACAACTCTGCACTCTCCCTCTCATCCAAAGACACATCGCACAGCCCATCAGGGAGGAAAACATCCTGGAGACAGGGACTGATGACTGCTGTGCATGGCCTCACTCACTGATATGGTTTTTCAGCAATGTTGCCTCATGGTGCACACGCATGACCACACAGGCACACACACATTCTGGCCTCGAGAATGCCTTCCAGCTCCTGCAGGCACCTGAACTCCGACTGAAGTGCCACCTTCCGCCGGAGCTGTGGTCTCTGGAGATTTGCTCCTGCAGAGTCAGGAGTCTCCAAACCCGAGGACGCTTGTCTCCATGTGGAGGAAGCATTTGAATTTCTCCCCAGCTGCCCGGCCCCTCTCCTTTGAATGATGCTGTTGAATGTTGAGGCTCTACTCACTCGAAAGTTCCATGGTTCATGGAAAGTTTGCTGCCTTCTGCAGTGATGTGGGTTGGAACACTGCTTAGCGTTCCACCTCCCCTGTCTCTGACACGGCTCTGTTAATGCTGTCTCATTACAAGTAATGTTTTTTTCCATCATGGGTATTCTGCTAGTTTTTCCATCTCCAAATATGTTTTTGTCCCATATCCACATGTCAATCAGCAACTCCTCTCAAGCTCAAAAATGATAGTTGGGAGAACTGAAATCGCTAGCAGTTTTAACACCAAAATTTGACTATACCAGGCTCAGAATGACTGCAGAATAAATAGTTGCATTCAAAATTGGGCCACATTGCAAAGGCAAGTGCCCGGGTTATTCTAGAGTAATCTTGGGAGTTGCAAGTCAAGTCAGTCTGGTTTTCTTGAATGAGTGAAAACCCAAGTTTTTCCACCCAAGGTCTCACTGGCCCAGGAAGCTGAAGCCTTGGGCTCACTTGCTTAAGCTCATGTGAGCAACTGGATTGGACACACATTTTCACCGGACTTGTGCCCCTACAACGTTTCCAAAGAAGGGAAAATCCCAGGTGTGCATGAATGTGGGGATGGTTTGCATGTGTGGAAACAAGAGGAAGGGACGGCCCAGCGGGCTGGGAGGGGGAAGAGTCTCCTGGGCGAGAGGATTCTGTAGGCGTGAGGCTGGGTTCCTTTTAATTTTGGGTGGCTCTAGGCCCAGGGACTGTGCCTACTTAGCTTATTCCATAGAAGGTTCTCACAAGGCAAGGGTTAGGTGCTTGGCTTTGCATCTTGCACAGACTTGGAGGGTGGGCAGGACTTCAGGGAGAGACCCAGCCACACGTGCAGGTGGCAGGTGGCACCCACATTCCAAAGAGTGACAGGTGGAGGTCCAAGCAGGGTCTGTGAGGCAGATGTCAGGGCGCAGGGCTTTCCCACAGGTGAGCCCGGGACACTGGAGGTTCTGAGACAGTGGAAAAGAAGGCAGTCTAGCGATAGGGACGGGGCCACAGTGCTGATCTATGGGGTGCAGAGCTTGGTTTAGAGGAAGTGGGGAGGTGCTTTACCCTCACCTGCAGGACTGGCAGAAGCCCAGACTCAGACAGTATTAGCCCTAGGATGAAATGTAGAAAAGGCCTTCAGAAACAAAGTGCTCATTTCGGGCCTGGAGTCAGGGTCAGTTCCTGACATCCACCTGCTCCCCAGTCCCAGGACAATCTGTTGCAAGCCTGGGTTAGGACCTATATTTCGTGGCTTGCAGGCCACAGGCATGCCACGGAGGATGAGTGAGTTTGATCCTAGACCTTGAATCTCAGACCCCCAGCCCAGGACCCTGGCCACCTCCCCTGTCTCAGGCCATCCCTTCTGTGACCACACCCTGCTGACCAGGGACTCAGCCCTTGGGACTGGGAGGGTCTCCCCATGGCTGGACCCCTTGGATATCATGCCAGCTTAGGTGGAACCTGGCTGGCCAAGTAGCCTCGGATACCTCAACATGTAAGACTAGGAATATCCAGAAGTTGCTGGCGTCATCAACAGAACAGCTCTTTAAATTTACCATGGCCGTTCCAAGTTTTTTCCCAGGGCCAGAGCAGAGGAGGGCTGTGTGGGAAGGGAAGGGTACCAAGGTCTCAACCCAGAAGCACCGTGGGAAGTGTGGGGCTGCATCTTTGGGTGAGATGTCATTTTGCTGGACGGCTCTTTACAGAAAGCCCATGCGTATGTTTCACAACAGGTTGATGCGAATCTGGTGCACTTTTGTGTGTTTCGTGGTGGGTTGATGACACTGGAAGTATGAATCTGGTGGACTTTCCCTTCTGGTCTACACAGTCTGGAAAGCACAAAGTAAGGAGGGAAAGGGAAGGAGAAAAGTGAGCTATGAAAAACTCAGTGACAACCTAATAATGACAAAGCTGACGGAAGCACAATGACAATCACAGCAAACACAGGTATGGTTTAGTGTGAAGATTCCGAGAGGATGGGCGCTGATGGGTCTGGCTGCGAACACACCACAGATCCTCATCTTAGAGAGAATCCTCATCTTAGAGAGGAGCGGCCGCCCGGCAGCCCTGTTGGTGACGGTGCGTCAGGACGAAAGTTTCCCACGGGACTGGTAAGCACAGAAAGGTGTGTGTTTGTGCTGCCTGACTTTGCACTGCCCCAAAGCATCAAGGAAGCCAGGGGGCCAGGCCTGGCTCTGGTCTAAAAGAGCCCATCAGAGACCAGGGGGCTAGATATGCCAGGAGGGAGGAGCCCCAAGCAGCCGGGACTCAACAGGCCATGGACAGCCATGCACAGCTGACCCCACCGTGCCCCACATGGAGGTGCCTCGCTCCTGCATTCCGTCCATATCCACCTGGGCAGTGGTGGCCCAGGACCTCACACCAGCCCCCGCTGAGGGAGCCTGGAGCCCCTCCCTCCGTGGGAGAAAGTCCCCTGGGATGCCGGCCTCCGCAGACAGAACCAGGACAAAGCACACCGGCCACGCGTCCAAAGACAAATCAGACGAAATTGGCATTCCGGTCTCTCTGACACCCTCAGCAAGACCCAGCTCTGTTCAGTATCAATATCGTGAAATGGGCACGATTTGTGTACAAATGAAATACAAATCTGAGATTCATCACTCTCCTGATGAGGCTCTCTGTCTTCCCTCTTCCTCTGAGCTCAGGCTCCCAGCCTGACCCTGACCTTCTGCAATAATTAAGTTCTTGCACACCCTCTGTCTCCCCTCCCTTCGTTTTCTTGGCAGGCCTTTGGGAACAGACCCATCTGAGCTAAGAACACGGTTTTGGACGGGATCTCCTCCACACCACCCGCTCCTCGTGAGAGAGCGCCGGAATGATCTCAGGCGCATTTTCCGTTACTGGTCCCCGTGCAACTGGACTCTGTTTCTTTAAACACGGACAATGGTTCTGGTGTGAGCCTTGATCGTTATCTCCCACCTCTGAGTCTCATTCAAGGGGACCACTCGCCTGTCATTATTTTGGCCACAAGTCCTTTCCCGTTTCTTATCCCTAATCTCATTATCTTTCCTTTTTCTCTGCTTAATTGCATTCAGCACTTACCCCACTTGCGGTTCATCCCTCTGAGTGACACTGTCTCACTTCTGCCTTTGTTGACCGGCCCTGACGAGCGACTGTCATTATCGAAGGTCCTTGCCGTCCTGGGTGTCTTTTCTCTTAGGACTAAATGGTCTTTTCCTACCCTTACCCCCTTGCAGCCTCCAGCAGCACTCAGCACTCGTTTCCAGGCTCCGTTTCTCTCTCCGGGTCCGCAGCGCCTCCTCGCTCCCCTGTCCACATCTGGGCACCTGGCACTATTTCCAGTTGAGCATTTTATAAAGCTGTGGAATGGGGCATCCCAAGGGTAGTTACTTCTATTTTTTTCTTTCATGTCTTCAAAACAAACCCAAGGGAGAGATGGGCGCTGACGGGTCTGGTGGCAAACACACTGCAGATCCTCATCTCAGAGAGAATCCTTATTAAGATGTAGTCTGTGTCATAAAGCACTGCAAAGCCTTTCATGCTCTGAGCTGATCTCAATTGCCTGTTGTTTTTATAAACCTGGGCGGGTCGGTTTCCCTGAGATGCTATTAACTACAGCGAGAGATTTCCCTGAGCAGAAGCTGCAGGAGCTTGGCCCCACATGTCACTCCGTGTGTGTCTGCCGTGCCTGGGGGTAATGTGCTCATGTGTGTGTGTGTGTGTGTGTGTGTGGGTGTCTTTCTCTGGGTACACTATCTTCATGCAATAGAATGTGGACATTCATTTCTTTCCACCAGGAAATACGCCTCATTCAGTTGAAATAAATGAGCCCATGATCCTTATCTTTTCTGTAAGCCCTACATATGGAAGGCATTTGCTGATGACTCCTGAAACATTTCAGCTTCCCTGGTGTTTCCTGCAGGGTCTGGGATGGGTATTGCCTCCTTCCACCGGTTCATTGGCGCCAAATGTGCTGATTTCCCAGCCGCTCGTATTGACACAGTCCTGGCTTCCTTCCCCATCCTTGCTCTTCCGCTCTTCCTCTGGGAAATACACTCATTGCCTTCGTCTGCTCCAGCCTGCTTTGTGAAGGATCAGAGAAAATATTAATTGATTTTTTAAAAGAAATTAATTATCATTGCCATGTTTCAGGATCCTCATTGTCTCCCTGGGTGACCTCTGGCTTTATAAAGTTGCATTAAATTGTGTAACTTAACTTCACGGGGCCTTCCTTTCGTTTCCAAGCATGACTTTCTTACCTCTTTAAAACAAAAACAACCTGTTTAAACTTCAGTCTGAGTTGATTTTCTCATTCCGCTCTGTCCCGGCTCTTTATACTTATAGGTGCCCCTTCCTTAGGATTCATCATTTCTACGCCGGCTGCTTGTAGATGATGATAATGCTTAGCATTTATATGTGCTGTTCGTCTTCAAATGCTCCACAAACTTGGGGAGGTTTAATTGTCTCACCCTTTCAGGCACTGCTGGATCAGTCACCCGAGGCCCAGACGCAGCCCCAGAGGCTCAGGGAGGACCGTCCCCGCGTGTCGCTGACCTCCCGGCTGATTCTACATGCAGGGGCCTTCTCCGGGAGGGAATGAGGACAGCCGTGTCCTCCAGAGGCTGACGGCAGCGCACACTTATGCATTTCACCCCATTAAAACTGTAATCGATTCCTAAACCCCGCACACAGGAGCCGTTAGCAGGAAGTGTGGCACACTTCACACAGAGGAAGGCAGAAAGCAGGGAGACTGTGTTGAGCGTCCAGCTTGCTTCCTGTGATCAATTAGGCCCACGGGGGAAACGGACTTCCTAGAAATCCCGGGCAATAAGGACCGGGGGCAAGAAGCGTTTTTATGCAGTGACCAATTTAACCGTTAAAAATGATCTTTTATGTGGTAGCACTGGGGTGCAATGTCTATGACAACCTCGTGAATCTCGTTAAGAGTCACTGTAGAGGAAGCTGCTGAGAGTCATGGAATAACTTTTCTTATGAAAATTCAGGGCAACATCACAGTTAGAGATGGACAGTTAAGAACAGATTGTTGTTTTAGACTGCTTCAACTCAAGCTTTCCCTAGAGTCGTTTTATTTCTAATAAATTTCATGTCCTCTTTCTGGAATCTTCGGATACCTTCCACCCTAGGACGGCCTTTCCCAGCCTCTAAGGACCATGTTCCTTATATTTCATCCTCATCTCTATTTCTTTTTTTTCTTTTTCTGAGATGGAGCCTTGATCTGTCACCCAGGCTGGAGTGCAGTGGTGCAATCTCAGCTCACTGCAACTTCCGCCTCCCGGGTTCAAGCGATTCTCCTGCCTCAGCTTCCCGAGTAGCTGGGACTAGAGGTGTGTGCCACCACGCCCGGATAATTTTTTGTATTTTTAGTAGAGACAGGGTTTCACCGTGTTAGACAGGATGGTCTCAATCTCCTGACCTCGTGATCCGCCCACCTCGACATCCCAAAGTGCGGGGACTACAGGTGTGAGCCACCGCACCAGACCCTTCATTTCTATTTCTAAATTTAATTTTTAGGCCTGGAAAATAAGCAAAAACATGCAACTCAGCTTCCCAGAAAACCATTTCTAGTGGCTACTTCCATGACACCTCTTGAGCTACAATAGAAACACGGTTTGGCTGTGCGCGGTGACTCACACCTGTAATCCCAGCACTTTGGGTAGCTGAGGATCGCTTAAACCCAGGAGCTCAAGACCAGCCTGGGCAATATGGTGAAACCCCATCTCTACTAAAAATACAAAAAATTAGCCAGGTGTGGTGCACCCACCTGTAGTCCTAGCTACTTGGGAGGCTGAGTTGGGAGGATTAGTTGTGCCTGGGAGGTGGAGGCTGCAGTGAGCCGAGATCATGCCACTGCCCTCCAGCCTGGGCAACAGAGTGAGATTCTGTCTCAATAATAATAATAAAAAGGTTTATTTAAGAATCCAGGCCGGGCGCGGTGGCTCAAGCCTGTAATCCCAGCACTTTGGGAGGCCGAGACGGGCGGATCACGAGGTCAGGAGATCGAGACCATCCTGGCTAACACGGTGAAACCCCGTCTCTACTAAAAAATACAAAAAACTAGCCGGGTGAGGTGGCGGGCGCCTGTAGTCCCGGCTACTCGGGAGGCTGAGGCAGGAGAATGGCGTAAAAACCCGGGAGGCAGAGCTTGCAGTGAGCTGAGATCCGGCCACTGCACTCCAGCCTGGGCGACACAGCGAGACTCCGTCTCAAAAAAAAAAAAAAAAAAAAAAAAAAAAAGAATCCATCAGCTCAATCCACCAGGGACCATTCATTCCTTTGTAGAATACGATGATATTGACAAACGTATTGATAACTCCGAGGCGTGGCAAGTTCTGAGGAGACATCAGAATCATTAAAGAAATAGCAAATTATATTTAGACAGATTTTATTGCTAACTGTATCTTTATTCCAACCACTTGGAAATTAACAATTCAGTTACAATATAGCTATGACAAGTTTATTAACCAAAATTACTTGTATGCCTACCCTACTATGTGAGCTCAGTGTGTACACTTGAACAAATAATGACATCATGCCCTTCTTACTTGAATATGTATTTATACAAAGTATGTGGCTATTCCAGGGAAACCGTGATAAAATGGGAATATGTAGGGCTCAGGAGTTACTGCTGATACCAAGATAATCAGATCTGGATGTCCTAATGGTTTTGTGGCCCTGGAAGGTCACCTAGTTTGCAGGACACAAAAATCAGATGAATCATTGCATATGACCTGTGATTAAATTGCTTGCAAAGACCATAAGTGCATTGCAAAGTTTATTGATTTCTCAGAAAATCATAATTATCTTGACCTCGTGACTCTCAAATGGGATTAAATAATTCTTCCCAGCAGAGGCAATGAGAAGAGCGAACAGGCTTTCTCTCCCAAAACGAATTTGCCAAACTTTTCCTTAAGATATTGACTGATCCTATTAACTTGTTGGCCGCACAAGTAATGATGTTGAGATGTTCTTTCCCAGTGAATCTTGATTGGAATAGGATTATCTTTTCGTACAGATTTATCTCCAGAACTACAAATGTTTGTGACGAAATGTCCTCAAATTTTAGTCTCATTCAAACTCTCAGATAATATTGAATGCCCAAGCACTGAGGTTTCACTTAAGGGCAAAGCCAGACACTGTCCGATCCTCATGTCCTATTGATGGTGCTACTCTAAGTGTGTGTGTGCACGCGTACAGTTGTGTGTTGCACACACGTGTGTGTTGTTGGTATGAGGGGGAAGTCCGGAAGGCAGTTCACAAGCTTGTTTATGATTTCTCCTAAGCAGAAAGAAGGGAGAGAAAATAGCTATCTTTGGAGGGATGGAAAAGCAGAAATACGTAGCCCCACCCTAATGGAGTTAGTGGGAAGCACTGAATAATTCTACAGTGAGCATGCAGGAAGCTGCTGACATGAGGCCCCTGAGTGAAACGAACAGAGTCTTGTGAACTGCACGACAAAGGACCTCTGGGGTCAGGACGGGCTTTCCAGAGGATGCACACCTTGACCTGGGATCACAAAGAATAAACAGGAGGTGACAGGGTAACAGCGGAGACCTGCGAAGTGTGTGTCCAAGTGTGTGAGTGTGCATGCATGTTTGTCTTTGTGTATCTGTGAGGGGAGCGTATGCCCATGTGTGGACTCATTCTTGCTCATGTGCATGTGTGTGTTTGCCCAGTGTGTGTGTGTGTGTGTGTGTGTTTGGCAGGTGTGGGTGTTTGTGTGTTTGTGTGCGTTTGGAAGGTGTGTGTGTTTGGCATTTGTGTTTGTATGTGTTTGGCAGGTGTGTGTGTCTTTTGCAGGTATGTGTGTGTGGGTGTTTGGCATTTGTGTGTGTTTGTGTGTGTGTTTGACAGGTGTGTGTGTTTTGCAGCTATGTGTGTGGGGGTGTGTGGCAGGTGTGTGAGTTTGTGTGTTTGGCAGATGTGTGCGTTTGTGTTCATTTGGCAGGTGTGTGTGGCGTGTGTTTGGCAGGTATTTGTGTGTGTTGGACATGTGTGTTTGTGTGTGTTTGGCAGGTGTGGATGTTTGTGTGTGTGCATTTGGCATTTGGCAGGGGTGTGTGTTTGGCATGTGTGTTTGTGTTTGGCAGGTGTGTGTGGGTGTGTGGCGTGTGTGTTTCTGTGTGTGTCTGGCAGGTGTGTCTGTGTTTGGCAGGTGTATTTGGGTATGTGTTTGGCATGTGCTTGTGTTTTTTTGTGTGTGTTTTTGTGTGTGTTTGGCAGGTATGTGTGTGACAGGTATGTGTGGGGTGTGTGTTTGGCATGTGTGTGTGGATGCTCGTGTGTGTGTTTGGCAGGTATGTGTGTTTCTGTGTGTTTGGCAGGTGTGTGGGTATGAGTTTGGTATGTGTGTATGTTTGTGTGTGTGTTTGGCAGGTGTGTGTTTTGCAGGTGTGTGTGTGGGTGTTTGGAATGTGTGTGAGTTTGTGTGTGTGTGTGTGTGTGTGTGACAGGTGAGGTGCATGCATTTGTCTGTCTTCGTGTACCGTGGTGTGCTTGCACACACTTGTGTGCATGTGTGTGTGTGCATGCACTGTGTGAGTCAGGCGTGTGCATGCGTGTGGGTGTGTGCATGCATTGAGTCAGGTGTGTGCTTGTGTGTGTGTGCTTGCATTGTGTGAATTGGGTGTGCGCATGTGTGTGTGCGTGCATTGTGTGAGTTGTGCATGTGTGTGTGCGTGCATTTTGTGAGTCGGGTGTGTGCATGTGTATGTGTGCATGCGTTAGCATGCGTTATTTGAGTCAGGTGTGTGCTTTGTGTGTGTGTGTGCGCGTTGAGTCAGGTGTGTGTGTATGCATTGTGTGAGTCAGGTGTGTGCATGTGTGTGGGTGTGCAGCAGGTGGGGTACAATCAGGCTGAAGGCTGAGCAGGCACAAGGCTCTGGGGGAGAGCCCTGGTTCCAGCCCTGGGGTCAGAGCAGCAGGAGCCAGAAGGAGGTCAGGGGTGAGCACTGCGCCCACTGGGCAGGGCAGAGTCACAGTGGGCAGAGCATGGAGGCCACGTGAAGGGCTTGGCAGAGTGGATGGATGTCTCCGGAAGCATCCACGTGACCCAGTCAGTGGGATCAGACTCGCATGTGTCAGGGTCACCATGGGTCAGTGAGGAGGATGGATGGGAACGGTGACAGCAGCTGCTTATACACACATGTTTAGGAGGACAGGAGTCGTCAGGGGAACCTTTAAAAGCAGAGTGAAAGGCAGCCCATTCGGCAGCCTCGTCCCACTGATACATCAGTTAAAGGGGGACAAGCGGCACGCAGAAGCCCGCTGGTGTCTCGTGTCTGTGTCTGAGGGACAGAGCCGTTTCGGCCCTGTTGCCCAAGTCTGCTTTTCCCATAACTTCATCTCCACCTGGTCGTCACCCGTGCCTGGGCTTGTTGTGGGAGCAGCTTCTCGCCACCCTCCTCAGATTCCCCGCTTCTACCAGGAGCTGCACCCTCGGAGACCACAAAACCTGGTGACCAGAACCGTCCGTGGAGGTGAAGGAATGAGGGGCGGCCGGGAGGGGCCATCGCGGCTTGGCGACGTGCACTTCCCCATCCTTACTTTGACTCCCTAGAGGACTTTTTGGCCGGTGTCTATGGGCGACTGTCACAAGTACCGTACACTGGGCAGCTTTAACAACAGAAACCACGCAAACAACAGAAACGGCTTAAACAACAGAAACGAACTCTCCGTGATTCTGAGGCTGGAAGTCCCACGGAGCTGGGTCTTTCTGAGGCTCCGAGCGAGGCTGCTGGTGTGGCCGGAGCGCCGTGGTCTTTCCCCACTCGTGGAGGAAGCATCACCTCCATGTTTGTCAGCCGTCCCATGACCGTCTTCCTGCTCTGTGTGCCTCTCTCCTCTTCTAAGGACACAGTCGTACTGGATTAAGAACACAACTGCTGTGGTATGACCCAGCCTGACCCAGCCTGAACAACTGCATCTGCAAAGACCCTGTTTCCAAGTGAGCTACTGCGGAGCGGGACTTCAACGGGTATTTTGGGGAGACACAGTTCCACCCACGACAGCTGGTTTTCTGCTGCTGGAATTCAGGGACCAGATCCTGGAACGCGGACCCTTTACCGGATGATCTTGACTGAGTCGCTCTAGGCAAACGTGAGAAGAGGAAACAGGCCCTTGTCCTTGAAGAGTTCACAACTAAGGTCTAGACTTAATTTTCTTCCTCAGCAACGGCTGCAAGGCTCTGCTGTGACAACTGAGGACCTGCCGTCCGCGTGTGGATTTGTCGCCCGTCCCTGAGGTGACTCATTACCGGGACTTGACCACAGATGCCCTCCCATGTGGCCTCACAAATGCGCACAGGAGCTTCCCTGCAGAGCAAGCTTCGCTACTGTGAACCCATGAGAACCAAAGGCCGTGGGCAATCGTGTGTCAGTGGCCGATGGCCGTGCATCTACTGCTATGAGAATTTTAAAAATAAGCATCGGACGTCCTTCCCTGAACCTATCGTGGTCCTGGCTACACAACCTGTAATAACGGCTCCAGGTGGCTTAAATTCTGTTTTCGGTGGTGGGTTGGTAACTGTTCCCTGCCCAGAGATGTACCTGGTGCTGTAGCGCCTGTGACCTGCCGTGGCAAAGGCAGACACGTCCATGATGAGACTTCCTGTGTCCTCCTTCCACAGAACCTACAGATGCATCCGCACACCTCACATTAGATCGGAGTGTCTCCAGAAGGCATCTGTCTCCAGAAGGCATCTGTAGTTAGCTCATTCGCCCAGGGAGTGATGGGAACGGTAACCAGGAGGATTGGCGAAGAACAGGGTCATCGACTGCAGGAATAAGGCTCAAATCACCAGCTAAGTGGGGAACTGGAGCTCCCAAACCCAGCATCTTCCCGCCAGGTGCTTCCACCTATTTCTTGTCCATCCTGAACCTCCTAGATCTCATTATTTAATCAAAATTCACAGCAATTAGTGCACAAGCTTCTCGCCGTCTACCTGGTGAAGAGGTGCCACCCGTCTGCATGTGAGTTTTACAAGCCAGGAAATGAGGGGACTGGAAAGGCACAGAGCTTTTGAGCTGGGGCCACAGTGGCTGAGACAGGTACAGGTGTGCTGAAGGTGTGTCCTTCCCTTCCCTTCTCTTCTCCGACATGCTGGACAGGGCCTCAAGCAGCCACTGTCCCCAGTAGTTAGCCGGAAGCTTCTACAGCTCACTCCAGTGTGCAGGGAAAATATGGTCATTTTTCTGTGTCTGTGACCCACAAAAAAGCGCCTTGGAAGAGAGAAGATCAGCATGCCTTTGAGATGAATGCTTTTTATTTAATCCCAAGCTCAAGTCTTGGAGACCTGATTGAAAGATTCCCCAGGTTGTTTACTCCCTATTCGATCCCCCCGTAAGTTAAACAGCCATCAGGGATCTACCATGCGCCTGATGCGGGTGCTGCTGGGATTCCCAAAACAGAGGAGTTCTTCTCTAGAGAGACCAGCTAGTAAACAAAAGATGATCAGAGCTCCAGATGCGTGTGGTGGAGCTCAGAGGGGCAGTGCAGCCCCCAGCAGCTCAGGGGGAGCAGAGCGCAGCTCTGGGCGGAGTGAGCCGGGCGGGCGCCCTGAGCACTAGCGTGTGGCCTGAGACTGGAGCCATGAGGAACGCTGGGCGCAGACAGCAGCTGAGGTGACAGCACGGGGTAGAAGCCCCGGCGAGTCAAACGTCCCATGGCAGCAGCCAGCTCCATGATGGAAGATCGATAACGAGGCCACTGTCTGCTCCGCTTTTAAAAGCTTCTTGATACTCACCTGATTGCGGAAACACTTGAGTGAATCTATTGAACATTTTTTCCCTGCCTGAGAGCAACAACTGCGCCAGCAAAATGCCTGACACCCACTAAATACACACCTGACACATCCTAGGGGATCAGGTAACCGCCACTGTCCCCCAAGTGCGTAATCCCTCAGCTTGTTCTGGTCAGGTGCTCATTGGCAGCGTTCCGCCCAAGGGGAAAAGCCATTGCATGACTGAGTAAATAATGTGCTTGGAAATGGGATTTTGAAATATGGAATTGAGATTGACGATAATAATGTGTATTTGTGACTACTTTTCCTCCTTCACCTCAGAATTTTCTCACTGTCGGATGAAAGCGTGAGCACGCTTTACACACCCTCACCACAAGCCCGCCGGGGAGAGTGGCTAATAACGGTAATAGGAGGAATGACGGCACTCGGCATTTGCTGAGAGTGCGACCACGGCCAGGCCACGTGCAAGCCCGAGGCAAGGGATATTTTCTATTCATTAATAAATTGTAGGTATAGTAGCTATAATAAATGTATCAAGCAAATTCATAGATTATCATTCAACAAATTGTCCAGCACCTGCTAAGTGCAAGGCCCTGCCTCAGGACACGGGGAGGGAGCAGCAAACCGAACTGGTAAAATCTCTGTGGTCACAGAGCTTCCCTCCCTTCAAACCTCACAACACCCCGGCAAAGAGTTGCTGTTCCTGTCCCAGAGAGATTTTTCATCTGTCAAATTATAGTAATAGTAATAGAGTTAAAAAAATCAATAGCAATTACTTAATAGTATCATCAAAAATAATAGCAGAGTTACTATCACTATTATATTACGGACAGAAACACGGATCTGGAGACATTGAGGGACGCGCCCAAAGTCACACATTTACTAACTGGTCACTTTACCAGCCAGTCATGTACCAGGGTCCCTCCCAGCGCCGGGGCGACGAGGCTCCGAGCGGAAATTACTTTCGGTGCCTCAGGGTTGCTGCATCCACACGCAGAGAGGACCTGGGGACTCCTGGCCACCCTCCAGCCCGGCCTCCCTCCCACGGGAGATGGGGACTACCCCAAGGGACACGAGAGTGAAATGCACTACCCCACGGCTCAACCCCCTGGCCTCACCCCACAGCCTCACCCCACGGCCTCACCCCACGGCCTCAACCCCACGGCCTCACCCCACAGCCTCACCCCACGGCCTCACCCCACAGCTTCACCCCACCCTCACCCCACAGCCTCAACCCCACGGCCTCACCCCACAGCCTCAACCCTACAGCCTCACCCCACAGCCTCACCCCACCCACAGCCCAACCCTACAGCCTCACCCCACGGCTCAACCCCCTGGCCTCAACCCCACAGCCTCACCCCACGGCCTCACCCCACGGCCTCACCCCACGGCCTCACCCCACGGCCTCACCCCACGGCCTCACCCCACGGCCTCAACCCTACAGCCCTCACCCCACGGCCTCAACCCTACAGCCTCACCCCACAGCCTCACCCCACAGCCTCAACCCCAGAGCCTCACCCCACGGCTCAACCCCCCTGGCCTCAACCCCAAACCTCACCCCACGGCCTCGCCCACAGCCCCCCAGCCTCACCCCACGCTCAACCCCCTGGCCTCAACCCCACAGCCTCACCCCACGGCCTCACCCCACAGCCTCAACCCCACAGCCTCACCCCACAGCCTCACACCACGGCCTCACCCCACAGCCTCAACCCCACAGCCTCACCCCACAGCCTCAACCCCACAGCCTCAACCCTACAGCCTCACCCCACAGCCTCACCCCACGCCTCACCCCACCCTCACCCCACAGCCTCAACCCCACGGCCTCACCCCACGGCCTCACCCCACGGCCTCACCCCCTCACAGCCTCTCACCCCACGGCCTCACCCCACACGCCTCACCCCACGGCCTCACCCCACGGCCTCACCCCACGGCCTCACCCTCACCCCACAGCCTCACCCCACGCCTCACCCCACAGCCTCACCCCACAGCCTCACCCCACAGCCTCACCCCACAGCCTCAACCCCACACACCCCACGCCTCACCCCACAGCCTCACCCCACAGCCTCACCCCACAGCCTCACCCCACGCCTCACCCACGGCCTCACCCCACAGCCTCACCCCACCCACCCTACAGCACAGCCTCAACCCCACAGCCTCAACCCCACAGCCTCACCCCACAGCTCAACCCCCTGGCCTCACCCCACAGCTCACCCCCTCAACCCCACAGCCTCACCCCACGGCCTCACCCCACGGCCTCAACCCCACCTCAACCCCACGGCCTCACCCCACACAGCCTCAACCCTACGGCTCACCCCACAGCCTCAACCCTACAGCCTCACCCCACAGCCTCACCCCACAGCCTCAACCCCAGAGCCTCACCCCGGCTCAACCCCCTGGCCTCAACCCCACAACCTCACCCCACAGCCTCGTCCACAGCCTCAACCCCACAGCCTCACCCCACGGCTCAACCCCCTGGCCTCAACCCCACAGCCTCACCCCACGGCCTCACCCCACAGCCTCAACCCCACAGCCTCACCCCACAGCCTCACACCACGGCCTCACCCCACAGCCTCAACCCCACAGCCTCACCCCACAGCCTCAACCCTACCTCACCTCACAGCCTCACCCCACGGCCTCACCCCACAGCTCAACCCCACAGCCTCACCCCACAGCCTCAACCCTACAGCCTCACCCCACAGCCTCACCCCACGGCCTCACACCACGACTTCACCCCCACGGCCTCACCTCGGGGATGCAGGAAGTGAGTGTGAACTGCACACTTGTTTTATTGCAAAGATGCAGGAAGTGGGCGTGTGCCTCAGTCCAGGGCCCTGGACTTGGGCGTGGTGCAGACGGCCCCAGGAGTCCAGGAGAAGTGCTGTGAGATTCCACCTGATTCTCTTCCCTCTAGCGCAGAAGCGGCACATTGCACACCCATCTGCAGTGTGAAAGGAACAAAATCGTTCAAGGGAAACAGCCACATCAGACTAACACGCCGCGGAGCCGAGGGAAAGAAGGCGGGCTGCGTGTGGCTCCCAGGAGAGCTGCCTGCCTTCCCCTGTGACAGGTGGCCTCTGCCCACGGACGATCTTGTCCAGAATGAACACGATCCTTTCCAGGACATGAGCACTGACACCACACACAGGTCCTCCAGGAGGACAAGACACACCACATCATAGATGCCCACTCAACCCCAGAGCAAGAGGACCAGCGGTACCAGCGGTGGGGGAGGAAGGAGGGGAAACGGCACCGAACCCCTCAAGCCTGTGTGGGCCATCTCGTCCCAGGATCACGGTTTTAGAATCACTGTGTCCTGTTGGTGCAGGTGCATTTTCCCGGAGTCACATGTGAGGTATAAAGCCATGAGAAGGTGGTTTACGTAAACCACGTTGTGCTTTTCTGTGGCAATGTGTGTGTCTGTGTGCACATGGGTGTGCGGATTTGGGCGGTGCTGAGGCGTGTGTTCGGTTGGGACGTAGCAATAAAGAGTGATCCCAAAGAGGGTTTGCAGGGGCCTGGCGGGGATGGGAGCATCCACAGTGCACGGTGGCTTCTCTGCCTCTTTTCCTGGTGGCTGCAAACACACATACACTCAGAATCATGCCGTCTGATGAAACATCCTGTGACTCTGGGAATGTTCCTGTTCCGTGTCTGTCCTGGTTAATACCACACCCACGGGCCCCGGTGGGTCTTTAGTACTTAAAATATGGCTACTCAGAATGAAGAATGCATGTTTAATGGAGTGAAATTTTAATTCAGATTTCAGTGTAAACGGTCACGTTGGGCTGCTGACTGTCGCACTGTCTGCCTGACTCTAGAAAGGATCCTGTGAGGATGGGACTGTTTCCCTTCCCTCTCTTCATCCAGCCCGGGGCTTTCAAGACATATTTACAATAAACGAAGAAATCAGGCCGGGCGCGGTGGCTCAAGCCTGTAATCCCAGCACTTTGGGAGGCCAAGGCGGGCGGATCACGAGGTCAGCAGATCGAGACCATCCTGGCTAACATGGTGAAACCCCGTCTCTACTAAAAAAAAACACAAAACACTAGCCGGGCGTGGTGGCGGCGCCTGTAGTCCCAGCTACTCAGGAGGCTGAGGCAGGAGAATGGTGTAAACCCGGGAGGTGGAGCTTGCAGTGAGCCGAGATCACGCCACTGCTCTCCAGCCTGGGCGAGACTCCATCTCAAAAAATAATAATAATAATAATAAATGAAGAAATCAAAGGCCAAAGGCAAGAGCAATGTTAAGAAGTCCCGAAAACTGTCCCCTCACAACCGCCCATAAACACCCTGGAAGGAATATTTCCCGTATTGAGAACTTATTTCTAGAGAAAGAGCCTGACTCAATGGCGAGGAATATTGTTGTTGTTGCTTGTGGTAGCAGATGATGACTCTGTCCCTCACACGTGTCCCGAAGCCTTTCAGATCCATGCATATTTCCTATCTGTGCAGCCGCTGGGGGCCAAGAGGTCCTCCGGATGTTCACCAATGGGAGAGGTGGCATCCTGCACACGGTGTCCGCCCTGTGCTCAGACTCCTGGTGTCCAGGATCTGCCGGCCAGGTCTGCAGCCTCCCTGTTCTTGCTGGTTGGCCGCTTTCCACACACCTGCCTCCTCCCCTCCCACCTCTGCAGGACGAGACCGCATCTTTCGCTCAGGGAAGGGCCCCAAGTATCTCTGCTACCCTCGCCCTTTCAGCCACTCCATGCTTTTCTGATTTTACGACATCTGCTTAGGACGTGGCAGCCCAGTTGACATCTGTCATTGCGGGTAGAACTTACATTGTCATTGTCACTGCTGTCATAAGAAAATATATGGTGTTGGTTATCCTTTGTGATGAGACCTCACCTGTGTGTGGGGTTGTTTTTGGCCATTGTGCCCCAAGGGAGCTCAGGCAGTAGATACGCCCCGAGCGGCTCAGCCCTCCCTGCCTAGCGGGAGTGGCGGGAGATGGCATGTGCCTCACGGGGACGGAGTCACAGGGCAGTAGATATACCCCGAGCGGCTCAGCCCTCCCTGCCTAGCGGGAGTGGCGGGAGATGGCATGTGCCTCGCGGGGACAGAGTCGCAGGTTGGGCGTCCAGTGCTTGACACGGAGAACGTCCAGAGCATCGTCATCACTGGAAGGGCTGGGCAGGCAGAGCCCCACGGTCCTGCGGGTCGTAGTTAAGCGACGATGGACAACACTATGCTCCCCGTGAAAACTGCCAGGCAGGCTGGGCAGACCCCACGTCTGGGATGCCTGGTGAGAAGGTGGGCTTGGCGCATCCTCACATCAACCAGCCTGGCCCACGTGCCCACCGGCCACCCCAACAGGAACAGCCAGCACACGGAGCAGGGACAAGCTGCACTGACTGTCCCAGCCACGCCATCTGTGATGGGCCACGTGCTTGCATCCCCAGAAAGCCGGCTCTCCTCGGTGGGGTCTGGGGGGAGGAGAAGGGAGGTGGCACCTTTGCAGGGTATTTCCAGGGCCTCCTGCCTGCCCTGGGCTTGTCTCTGCTGCTGGCATGGCCCAGGGCTTCCGGGCCCCACCTCCCCTCTTCCTGTGGTGGGTCCGGCCTCCTCCCCCCTCACCACAGCCCCCAAGCCTGCCAAGCTCTGCGAGTGACGGGGCCTCCGTCGGGGTGCCGTGAGGGCCCTTGTGCTCACAATGGCCTGGGCCTGGTGACTGGCAGCTACTTACTCGCAGCTCCCCACGGAGCTATTGGCTAGTGTGCTTGCGCTCTGCAATTTTAAGCTGTTCCTGGCCTGAATATTAATAGGTAAGGTCCAGTGTGTGGAAAAAATAATGGCACTTAAACCCCTTAACATCGAATCTGCATACAGTGAAATGATTCTGAAGTCTCCACAGCAAGCTCTTAATTTAGGGTCAGCTGAGGCGTGAGGGTGAGGATGGCGTTATTCCCTGCGTCTCCAGGGTGAGGGTGAGGATGAGGGTGAGGGTGAGGAGGGTGAGGATGAGGATGAGGGTGAGGGTGAGGGTGAGGGTGAGGATGAGGGTGAGGGTGAGGGTGAGGATGATGAGGGTGCGGGTGAGGAGGATGAGGGTGAGGGTGAGGGTGAGGGTGAGGGTGAGGGTGAGGGTGAGGGTGAGGGTGAGGGTGAGGGTGTGGGTGAGGATGAGGGTGAGGGTGAGGGTGAGGGTGCGGGTGAGGGTGAGGGTGAGGGTGAGGGTGTGAGGTGGTGAGGTGTGAGGTGTCTCCAGGGTGAGGATGAGGGCGGGTGAGGGTGAGGAGTGAGGTGTGAGGGGTGTCTCCAGGGTGAGGATGAGGGTGAGGGTGAGGGGTGAGGATGTGAGGGTGAGGGTGAGGGGTGAGGGTGAGGGTGCGGGTGAGGGTGAGGGTGAGGGTGAGGGTGAGGGTGCGGGTGAGGGTGAGGTGAGGGTGACGTTGTTCCCCACATCTCTGGGGTGAGGGTGAGAGTGGTGTTCCCCACATCTCCAGAGCACATTCCTGTTTTCTTAATTTGATGTATATTGGGCTTCACGTCCATGCAGAAGCTGGAAAAGGCCCCATTCTCATTCAAAGGCAACCTGATCACTGTTCCGCCTTTTCTCTTTATGCTGGATCCGGATACATTCAGGCTATTATGAGACTTTTTTCTTTTTTTTTTTTTTTTTTTTTTTTTTTTTGAGACGGAGTCTCGCTCTGTCGCCCAAGCTGGAGTGCAGTGGCGCTATCCTGGCTCACTGCAAGCTCCGCCTCCCGGGTTCACGCCATTCTCCTGCCTCAGCCTCCCGAGTAGCTGGAAGTACAGGCGCCCGCCACCGCGCCCGGCTCATTTTTTGTATTTTTAGTAGAGACGGGGTTTCACCATGGTCTCGATCTCCTGACCTTGTGATCCGCCTGCCTCGGCCTCCCAAAGTGCTGGGATTACAGGCGTGAGCCACCGCGCCCGGCCGAGACTTTTTTCTTAAAGCTTGTCATGAGAGAGGGACAATTTGGAACCAGTTTTTCGTAGCAGATCATTTCACACATACATATACAATTATACACAACAGATCAGTTCACATACCTCCACCTGAGATATAAAACAACTCTTGCTTTTAATATTATCTCACTGTGTAATTTTTTAAGGTAAATTATCCAGAATGTAAGAAAACATATTTTTTTTCTGGTTTAAATAGATTAGGTCTTATCTTGCTGCCTGCATCGTTGATAGGATTAAAATTCAAATCATAGACATGTGCCGTCAGGGCAAGGATGCTGAACAGGACAGAACCCAAGGCTGGCCCCCAGTCCCCACAGTTGAACCTGATGGCTTCTCCTAAATTCCATCTTTATTTAATCCTTAAGAAAGTGAATCCTTGGGCCGGTGCAGTGGATCACCCCTGTAATCCCAACACTTTAGGAGGCTGAGACAGGTGGATGACTTGTGGCCAGGAGTTCGAGACCATTCTGGCCAACACGGTGAAACTCCGTCTCTACTAAAAATACAAAAATTAGCTGGGCGTGGTTGTGGGTGCCTGTGATCCCAGCTACTCAGGAGGCTGAGGCAGGAGAATTGCTCGAACCCAGGAGGCAGAGTTTGCAGTGAACCGAGATTACACCACTGCACTCCAGCTTGAGTGACAGAGCAAGACTCTCTCTCAAAAAAAAAGAAAGAAAGAAAGTGAATCCTTGGATTCCTTGGTTGCATCAGGGATGTACATATCAGCGGGACTCATCGCTGTGGATGCCGGCATCCGTCCCCTGGCCAAGGGGGTTGTCAGGCCCCCCTTCTGCCTGCTTCCATCCTCCACCATCCCCCACTCTTCGGAAGAAAGCCGCTGTGCACAGCCCACACTCCAGGTGGAGGATTCTGCTCCTCTCCTTGAAAGTGAAGTAGCTACATAAACTGTTTGGAATTCTGCACAAGAGATTTTCCTCTTCTCCAGTTTATTAATTTATTCAATCACTTATTTATACCCAGTCAGACTTATGGACCTAGGGTAATTTGCTTGTGATTTCATATCTTAAAACAATTACCCATAAATACTCCCTGCGAGGTGTGTAACATACACTTTAAAATCATCTTTCATTCACTGCAACATGGCACGAGTGTAAGAAATGTTTCCTAAATATTAGTATACATTGATTTTATTAAGTTCTTTAGAATTAAATAATATGTAGTTAACACCATGTAGCCCCTTCCATCATTTCCTTTCTTTTTATATTTTTAATTTAGTTGTTGCTTTTGTGACATGGGATCTTGCTGTGCTGTCCAGACTGGTCTCAAACTCCTGGGCTCAAATGATCCTCCTGCCTCAGCTTCCCACAGAGTTGGGATTACAAGCGTGAGCCACCGTGCCCAGTCCCTTCCCATAATTTCATTTTACTCTGTCCACTAATTTATTCACTCACACCATTAAAACTAATCTTGGGGATATTTTCTTGATATTTATCTTTTTCTGACCTATAATTCAGTTGCTCATGTTGGCTTTTGATGCTTATATAAATTAGAAATAAACCGGCAAGACTTGACTTTGTCAGTCCCTGACTCCCACTCATGGTAACGCGTTCTCGATGATGGAATTAAGGAAGCAACAACCCAGGTGACTCGTGTCTACCTGGGAAGCTACACTCCAGGCCGGGCGGACCGGCCATCCCGGAACTCACAAGCAAAGAAGTAAATATGGTCATTTTCAGCAGGAATAATTGCCAGAGAGAAAGCGAGACAGTAATGAGGTGGCATTGTGGGAAGGACGATTTTGATGAAGGCAAGGAAAGGTCTTTCTGAGGAGATATTTGTGCTGCTGTATTAATTTCAAAGCCATCATACTGTTGAGTCCCAGGAGCAGGTATTAATATATAATTTCTTTATAGTGGCAATTCTAGAAATGCACATAATTTGTTGGTATAGCATAAGTGCTATAGGTATTTTCCAGTTATATAATAATTAGCAGCTTTGTAGAGTTTATAGAACTATTCACAGATGTTATAATACGTTATCATGCTTCCTCCTTCACTGACCCTGGGGAAGCATTCACCCGACTGTTGTCCAGTCTGGGAGGCTAGCACTAACCTGAGAACCTTTGTTCCCTGAGTCACACCATCAACAGCACCAGTCAGTCCTTCAACACAAATCAGCCCACTGATTTCAAGCTCTGGAGATGCAGAGGTGGACTGGAAGGGCCCCTCCCCTCACAGAGCTTCTCATCCAGCCGGAAGGCAGAAATCAAGTAAATTAGCCCCCTGTCCACCCATTCATTTGCCCATCCACCTGTCTGTTCGTCTGCCTGTTCACCCGTCCATTCATCCAACCATCTACCCATCCACTTGTCTACCTGTCCACCAGTCCACCCACCCATTTGTCCACCCGTTCACGCACCCACCCGTCCACCTGTCCAGCCATCCACCCATCCATTTTCCCACCTGTCCAACCACCCAACCATCCACCTGTCCACCCACTCACCCATCTATCCCTCCACCTGTCCACTGGTCCACCCACCCATTTGTCTACCTGTCCACCCATCCACCTGCCACCCATCCATTTGTCCACCTGTCCGCCCACCCACCTGTCCACCCGTCCACCCATCCATTTGTCCACCTGTCTACCTGTCCACCCATCCATTTGTCCACTTGCCCACCCATCCACTCATCTATATATCCACCCGTCCACCCATCCACCTGTCCCTCTATCCACCCATCCCCCCATCCAACCATCCACCTGTCCACCCATCCATTTGTCCACCCATCCACCCGTCCATCAGTTCACTCATCCAATTGTCCATCCATCTATTTAGCATATGGATAGACAGCTGAGAAGGAGGCATCCTGACTGAGGCTGTGTAAAGCAGGAGGACCACCCTAAGGGGGAGATAGGAAAGGCCTTCAGGAAAAAGGGATGCTGGGTGTGAGCCAGACAGGAGAGCAAGAAAACTCTAGGAAGTGGGAACCCCTTTGGGAAGGCTTTTCACCTTTAAGAAACTAAAGGGCCAAGATGGTGAAACGTAAAAAGGAGAGGAAAATGGCAGGGCCTGGAGCTGGAGGCCACGCCCCTCATCCCGAGTGCAGGCCCTGAATGGCTGGCTCCTTGCTTCCCCTCCGACCACATCTCCTCTCACAGCCCCGACCCGGCTCAACATCCTCCAGGAGCCACGTGGGTGCCACCTTGGTTTTCACCTGCCATCTCCCCAGACACACATGGGCCCATTCCCTCACTCTCTGTCCTTGTCCAAACGCCACCTCTCAGGGGGGTCTCCACTCTGCAGTGCCTGTCCCCTAGACCTCCAGGTTCCCGTGTCCAGGTCCACCCTCCCACTACATGAGTCTTCCAACATGCCCTGCAGTTTTCTTATGCCTTGTTTGGTGCCTGACTTCCCTGAAAATGTTGTCTCTACAAGGCAGCGATGCTTCTCTGCTTTGTCCACCAATGTATCCCTGGTGGTTAGAACAGTCATGGTCTCCAATAAATATTTGTTGACCTAATGCAGTGGAGAACCATTGTAGGATTTTAGGCAGGAGAGGAACGCGGCAAAATTTGCATCATGACAAAGTTCACCATGTGCAATGAGGTGGAGGCTTTGGGTCTGCAATGGGGTGGGCTTAGATGACCATCTGCAATGAGGTGGGCTTAGATGACCAGGCAGGCCTGGAGGCTGCGGAGATAGAGGTGGCCATAGTGAAATTATCGCTGTAAAAGGATTTCTCAGGCTTCCAGGCAAAAATAACTTGTGATACATTAGGTGAACTCTGGGGAAGAAGGCCCAGAATCACAGCAGGAGGTCCTGGCCCCATTGGCTGGTGTGGACCAACTTCCCAAAGTGCAGCTTTTCACAAGGAGAGGCCACACATTCAACACAGAGTCCCTCCGGGTGCCGCCAAGTGAAGCAAGCCCTGGAAAACAGAAGCTGAGGACCACGAATGTTACCAGAGCCCGCACTCACTCAGTCTCCGGCTTCTGAGACCGGAGTCAGCAGAGGGGCCCACGCGTCACCAGGAAAAACTGCTGGATGAGGAATGTGCCCAGAGCCTCTTCCTGGGAGGAAGCATGAGGTGCCCCCACGGCTCTGCCACCTGCTCCTGCATAAAGGGAAGGACAGGAAGCCTTGCAGAGGCTTGAGGCGCTGGAAGAAGAGTCAGCTTCTAGTTCTGGGAGACTTTCTTAGGACGTGCTTTCTCTAAAAAGGCATCTTCTCCGGAAGCCAGGGAGGTTTTCTGGGACAGTTTCACATTAAAATCCCCTCCGGGAGGCATGGATGGGGTAATTAGCCTGAATGCCATCATCATTTTGCCATGTATACGTGTTTCAAAGCATCACGTCATGCACAGTAAATATCTACAACTTTAACTTCTTAAAAAAATAAAAACAAAAGAGAACTTAAAATTTTTAAAAATTAAAATTCCCACCAGCACAGCAGCTGCTGTCACCCCCGTCTCTGGAAGCTGCAGGGCCGGTGTTGGGAGCCACCCTGAGAGTGACGATGCTCACACAGACCCCGGCTTCTGAGACCTGGGATGCATCACAAAAGATCTAAACTTGGGCACCTGTGTGATCGAGTCACTGGCACAAGCCGGGTCTTGGGGGAAATTGTCCTGTGCTGTAGGGAAAATAAGAAGGGACTTCTGAAAAGAAGGGCCAGTGATGTCTCACTGCTGCTAGAAACTTCTTAGACTTCCTACATGACTAAGGTCAGACAAATGTTCCCACAGACAATTACTGAGTTATTTTGACTCAGCAGTTCTCCAAGATGGCCCACAAATCCCCCAGGGTCTTTGGGACTTTTAAGGTGTCTGCAAGATCAAAACTGTTGGCAAATAAGTCAGGGCCAGGTTCATAAGCCTGTGACCCAGACAGACGTCCAGGATCCTGGGTGTAGAAGGTGCTATGTTTGTTTTAATGCTCGGCTACTAGTCTTCAAATTCTTAATCATTTTTGAAGAGGAGCCCCCACATTTTCACTTTGCACTGAGCCCTGGAAATTATGTAGCCAGTCCCGATGGTAGTATTAAGACTTAAATCTTGTGGTGGGCAGGGTTCTAGGAGAGCCCTGCGATTCCTCCACCCTCACCCTGCTTTAGGCTCCCTGTAGAGTCCCTTCCCTCTGAGTCAGGGTTGGAACGATGAGCTATCACTCCCATGATTATGTTAAGTGGCAAAATATTGCAAATGTAATCAACACCCCAGATCAGTTGACTTTAAATTAATCAAGAGAGATTATTTGGTATGGGCCTATCCTTATTGGGTGAGCCCTTTGAAAGCAGAGCTTTTCTTTGGATCCTCTTGGAAGGAGAAGATAAATAGCCATGATGTGAGCCATCTACAGGGAAGGGCATCTCAGAGCTGAGAGTGGTCCCCAGCCCACAGCTCTCAAGAGAACAGGGTCCTCAGTCATCACCCCAATGAGCTGAGATCTGCCGACTGTCTACATGATCTTGGAAGTGCACCTGAGACCTGATGAGAACTACAGCCTCAAATGACGCTTTGCTGGCAGCCGGGATAGACCTGCAGAGGCTGTGGCTAGACCTCAGCCCCACCCACACAGAAGCTGTGAGATGGCACCTGTGTGTAGCCGCTATATTTGTGGTAATTTGCTGTGCAGCAATGTTACTTCAACATGCGCCCTTTAATTGAATCGACATTCACGCTGATGGCACCTCAGCATCTGCCAACTTGGTGGCGCCCAACCACGCCAGGAGCCGCTGCATGGGTCCCTACCACGTGCTGGCAGGGAAAAAGCCACTTTCACATAGGCGTTCTGGGTGAAGCACTGAAAGGCTTTAAAGTATTAGACCGTGGCCCTTGTGTATTTGTCTCTCCCACATCCACGTGAAGATGGGGAGTGCAAGCTGTTGCAAACCGAGGGATGGAGGCACACGTGTGATTGTTCCAGCTGGATCCCGCACTGTCCACTCTCCGCGAAACACCATCTTTGTCTGAAGGAATGCTTAACAAACACACACTACTTATTCTCTCCAAAACATCACTTCAAAGGAAATAACTGACAGTGTTTGTTGCCAATAATAAATTTCAGCATTCAAGTGAAAATTAGAGTTTTGGAAAACATACCTGCCACGATGAGCTTGAAATGTTCTCGAACTAAAGACTCTCCTGATGAGATGTGTGGTGTTAACAAATGTAATTTTCAAAATATTGTCTAGGCTGGATGCGGTGGCTTACACCCATAATCCCAGTACTTTGGGAGCCAGAGGCAGTAGGATCACTTGAGACCAGGACTTCAAGGCTGCCGTGAGCTATGATCACACAATTATACCAGTGCACCCTAGCCTTGGCGACAGAGAAAAACCCCATCTCTCTCATTTCTCTCTATATATACATATGTGTGTGTGTGTCTATAAAATTTAGTGAACTAATTTTTTTTAATGATAGGGTCCAAGTGCATGCAAACAGACTGATGGCTTGTGATGTAACAGAGTGAAAAAGGGAATGGTGTGGCTTTAGATTCCACAACTGATCTTACAGCACTGCCATTTTTCAAGTTTTGTTGTAGCCACAAGGAACATCCATAATGATTGGAAAAGGCTATAAAAATACTCATTCCCTTTTCATGTACGTTTGCCAGAGGCTGGTTTTCTTCCTACACTTCCCCCAAAACATTGTTTTGCAAAAGATTGAAAGAAGCCGTTATCATAATTCAGCAAACTTCTATTAAACCAGATATTAAAGAGATTTCTAAAAATGTGATACCATGCTGCTCTTCTCACTCATTTTCAAGCAATACAGTTACTTCTACACAGATGTTCACCAACTTAACAATAGTTAACGTAAGATTTTTCGACTTTGGGATGGTTTCAAGCGACACGCACTCAGTAGAGACCAGAGCATGAGCACCCATAGGACCATTCTGCTTTTTTACTTGCAGCTCAGTATTCAACAAGTTATTTGAGCAATTCAACACTTTATTATAAAATAGGCTTTGTGTGAGACGATTTTGCCTAACAGTAGGCTAACGTGCATGTTCTGAGCACCTTTAAGGTAGACTGAGCTAAGCTGTGATGTTCGGTAGTCTAGGTGTATTAAATGCATTTCCAGCTTATAATTTTAATTCACAATAGTTTTGTTGGACATAACCTCATGAAAAGTCAAGGGGCATCTGTAATGGGTTCGTTATAATTTTTAAATTAATTAAAAATGAATATTTAAAATTTTTCCTTTTTTTAATTTCTACCCTGGTAAATGTTAATTGATATATCCCACAGGGGAAAATCAAGCTTTTTGTTTCTCAGTGTTTGTTAATAGTGTAAAAGATTCTTCAGACAAAAAAGTTTGAGAACCACTGACTTTACCTGACCTCATAGTGCAGTGTTTGGCGTAGCTGGGGAGAGGAATACATTAAGGTTGATCAGGCAGCCAGTTGTTATTTGTTGAACTGCATCCCCTCCCAAAAATTATGTTGAAGTCCGAACCCGCAGAACCTGTGCCTGGGACCTTATTTGAAAATAGAGACTTTACAGAGATAAGGAAGTTAAAAGGTGGTCACTAAGGCAAGTGCTAATTCCATGTGACTGGTGTCTTAGAAAGAGGGAAATTTGGACACAGGAACACAAAGAAGATAATGCGAAGACACAGGGAGATGACACCGTCTACCAGCCGAGGAACCGCAAGGCTCGCCGGCCAACACGGGAAGCTGGAAGAGGCAAGACAAAATTATCCTCGGGGGGTTCAGAGAGGGCATGGCCCTGCCGACACCTTGATTTTGGACTTCCAGCCTCCAGAACTGTAAGACAATAAATGTCTGTGCTAAACCACCCAGTTTGTGCTTTGATAGGACAGCCCGGGGAATGAAATGCCCACTGCACATGCGATGGGCACCTATGCTCATGAGGCACTGAGCACTACACTCCAGTTACCGCTTTCCGCCCTCCAGGATGGACAGGAAAGGTGGTGTCCTATCCAGCCTGCATGTCAGGAACCCGAAGATGAGAAGGAATCTCTATGCCAGTCTCCATGATTTCTCTATCTCCCTATTTCCCTATTTCCCTATTTCTCTATTTCTCTATTTCTCTATTTCCCTGCTCCTCAGCGTCACAGGACTAAGACTGACTTTGGCTAAAAACACTCCATTTGCTGATGCGGAGTTTATCCTTTAATTGTGGTGCACATATAAAGGAGGAAATTATTATTTAATCGTATTGGCCAAGGACCTACTCATAAAGTTAGTAATTCTTCATTTTACTGCTGATCGTTGAGTGTTGTTGCTGTCCGTCAATTTCATCATTGAATACGATAACGCAATTCAACAGGCATCTAGAGTTCCCACTGCACAGGGGCAGAGGGCAGGGGCGGCCAGACAGAGAAGGCGACTGCCAAGATAGAAACACAGACGGGAGGCCCAGGGGATTCAGCCAACGGGTCTGGTTGGAGCAAGCAGGAAACCCGAATGGGAGAGGGGGCCTGTGCTGTGCTCAAAGCCGCAGGTGCAGGATGCCAGGAACTGAGAGAAGAATTCTCAGCGTCCGCCCCTCTCCAAGCGGCATCAGGAGACCTCAGAGGGGATCTGCTAACAGTGGGTGGGGGTGTGGCCTGCAGGTGTGTAGGACTGGCCCATCGTCAAGCCCTTCGCTGTTCTCACCATGGATACATACCAAGAAGCATCCCAGTTAAGGTGTGTTTCCCTGGAGGTGCACTGGCATCTCTTTTTCTCCTCTTTGACCTTTTGGGGATGCCTTGCCCCCTCCTCCCAACCCCCAACCTTGGGAACCTAGAATTTTCTATTTTTTTCCTTTTCTTCTTCTGAGAAAATCTGCCTTTCAAGCAAGATTCTGAAAATCTTTTAGATTAATCTGTTAATGATTCTCCTTGGGGGAAGATAAAATCTCATTTGAAGTGAGTCAAAGGCGCGGCTCTCTGAGGACAGACTGTAGCAACTTGGAAGGGGAGGGGCTCCCGTTTCATGGGAAGGGGATTTTTTCCATCCACAAAGCCATGCAGCCCACCCACGCTGGACACGGGCTAGGAGAAGAAACCCCACCCACGCTGGACACGGGCTAGGAGAAGAAACCCCACCCACGCTGGACACAGGCTGGGAGAACAAATGCTTCCCCAAGACACGCACAGCTCCTGGGAAATTCTACCTTCTCCACCTTATTCTCACAATTTAACCTAAGTAAGTAACTCCTGGAATGAAGGTCTTTGGCGCAGAATGATAGAAACAGCCTGGAAAGCGGAACCCGGAGGAGAACAGGAGCGCCACCCCCGGTGTGAGTCCAAAGCCGGCCACGTGCACTGAGCAGGGCTGCGCCCACCCCGTACGCTCACCATGTGATCCTCCATCTCTATTTCAAAACACGTGAATTGATTAGGAATCCAGAAGTTTACTCTTCTCCACTTGGCTAACCATGCTCACATGACCTGACCACGAGGCCCCCCGAGCTTCTCGCGGAGGTCGCCGGCCCTCATGCTGCCACCTGTCAGGGCTGGGTTCTGGGGAGACACACGCCCCAGGTCCTGTGCCAGGTGGTCTGCACAGGGTCCAGGCTAGCTGCTCCGTTTGCTGCCAGGCCACACGGAGCCAGGCGTTCCATGATTCTCTCATGGGGTGGAACGCATGGAAGTAACGTGGCATGGGGGAAATAAGAAGCAGTTGATAAATTTGGAGAAGCTGGTGGATGAGATGATTCTCCCTAGTGATTCGTGTTAAGTACAGGAAATCAAGCCGTCCTCTTGTGCAGTACGGGAGCTACTCTCACAGTGGGCAAAACTTTTCCACACCTGACAATGAACTCACAGAAGATTAGTCACCTCTCAGTTATCCAAAGGCAGGTGACGCCACTGGAGGATTACCCGGGGTTCCCGTTCCTCCTCATGCTGGCGCCTGCCTTCACGCCACCTTCAATACGAGAGCTAATCCCTCCCGCCCGTGTGCTCCAAGAGCCCTCCATTAACGCACTGCGAACTCTCCACCCGACAACCCCTCCCGTCTCCCTGCCAGGATGGCCGTGTGGATAGAGGCTGGGAGAAAGTAGGGAAACTGCCGAGGTTTACACAGGCCACAGGCTGTCCCCTGAGAACTGACCCCAAATTCTCATCTTTGAGGTTAACACAGACATTTCTCTTGTCTGCTTCCTTTGCACTAAAGACAAGAAAATAAAATTCAAGCCCTGTAATCCAGATACTTAGGAAGCCTTTGCTTTGGAACATATCGATACTCTCTGTGCTCTAAAGTTTGCCTTTTTAGATTATCTGTCCATTTTGGCCACCCATCCTCGTTTTGCTGGAGACAGAGTTCAGCACTGGTTGTTGGCGTAGCTGCCACACTTTCATCTTGGTTGAAGGAAAATGTTTCCGACGCGCGTGAAGAGCCACAGAGGATCCGTATGTTGTCTGTCTGGGGATGAGCTGAAGTTTTGTTCACTGTGAATGGATCCTTCACAGATGACAAAGTCACTGCAGGCTTGATTCAGCCTGACGGCTCAAAGGGCTTCACCAACCTTCGACAGCCTCTAACCAGCCCGGGGATGACACTGAGTGCAGGCATACAGGGTATGGGCCCCTCTGGCCTCGGAAGGCCTCTTAGGGAGGTCAGAGTTCAACTGCTGAAGCCAAAATCAACAGAAATGTCAAACCTGCCCGGCACCCTGTACGTCCGAGCGTGGCGCTGCTGCCGTCTGTGATCCAGGCTGGGTGCTCCTGCCCGGCACCCTCTGCCCAGCACCCTGTACATCCAAGCATGGCACTGCTGCTGTCTGTGATCCAGGCTGGGCGCTCCTGCCCGGTGCCCTCTGCCCGGCACCCTGTACCTCCGAGCGTGGCGCTGCTGCCGTCTGTGATCCAGGCTGGGCACTCTTGCCTGGCACCCTCTGCTCGGCACCCCATACATCAGAGCATGGCACTGCTGCTGTCTGTGATCCAGGCTGAGCACTGAGCTCAGTGGCTATCGCCAGCTCACGTGCATGACTGCCTTGTCCTCAGGCTGTGGATCTTGGGTAACAAAAGCATTAAGCTCTTAAGGCTTGGGTTCAGGTGGTTTGCTGTGAGTTGAAGTCTGCATTCCTCTCATTTGGCTTGGCCGTGGGGACCCTGGTTAGACAGACCCTGATGCTGCGCACAGTTCATTGCAGAGGATCAGATGAGCCCTCCCGTGTGCTTTCTGTGTCATCCGAAAAGTCAGTAAATTCTACCATCAATGAGAAATCTGATTTTAGTTAGTACAAAAGAAAATTAAATAGCCAGGGCGTGGGAAGGCCGCGTGGTTTCTGAGGTCAACAACATGGCTCTGCCCAGGTGTATTTCCTGAGCGACAAGCTTCCTTACCCATCTCAGCCCTGGTGTCTTCCCATCCAGTGTCTCAAAATCAATGCAGATCATCTTACCCCCACCCGGCCTCTCATTGACAAGCAGGAACTTCACGGTGGGATGGGGCGGCTCTCTACGGACTTTCTGTGTGGGAGTTTCGCGGATGGGGACTTTCATGGCCACTGGTGATGCTGGGGAGCCTTCACGGAGAATAGGATTACACGTAAATGTCGAAGCAGGGCAGAGAATTCTGTTCTTGATGAAACTTTCTAATGCTATTTCAGACCATTGCTGGCAAATGGCAAAAGCCTGTAGCCAGGAATGAGAGAAAGAAAAATGTCACCAAAGATCGATCTTGGGCCTTGCAGGAGCCTCAGAAGAGCAGGTGAGGGCAGCAGGAAGAGAGGCGCCGGGAAGCCGAGCGTGAACTGGCATGTGGGGTCCACCACGTGGTGACATGGGACCCCAGTCAGGCCTTCCCAGGATGGAAGGGCACAGCCGGAGGGCGGCACCTGGAATACCAAGGGAAGGACTTTCACAGGGGCCACGGCCCAAACACAGCATGCGCAGCTCAGCCTCCTTGATGTGGGGACGACAAGGGCCACTGGTAACCGTAAGGCAGGAAAAGAGGTGCCGGAGGAATGTGACATGTGGGGCCTGTGGGGCCAGGGAAGGGGAAGCTCCAGGAAACACCAGGAGATTCGCATTTACAGTAAAGCCTGAGAAGTTAGGGAGGAAAGTGGTGGCCACACATTTGCTGTGAATGATGACAGGAGATGTTTCCATTTGCTTGTCCTAATACCAATGAGCAAATGGAAATCCTGCCAGATGAGATACTTAGTCTTTTTTGCGGCCCACGAGTCTCTGGGGGAATCCGTACACACAAGTCCTCCGCATCCAGAGACTGGGATGTGAGCGTGTTCCTGAGTGCGGTCCCTTTACCGTCTCCCAATAAGACTCCAGCTACTCTTTCAGCCCAGCATCAGCCAGACTTCACTCCGCACCTGAGGCAGCATCAGCCAGACTTCACTCCGCACCTGAGGCAGCATCGGCCGGACTTCACTCCGCACCTGAGGTCGGGGGTTGTTTCTTCCCTCTAGTGTGGGGGTGGTGGGAACTGGCTGGGGTGGAAGAGGAGCTGAGGCTGGCAGGGGCGGGGCACAGCTCCAGGAACACAAGCCCCCGATAACCAGTCCTCGGATGAATGAACAGTGCATGACCTAGGAGATGTAGTAAATATCAAACTCCGGTTCCTGCACTGCGAGCCGAGACCTGGGAGCTGACGCACAGGACGGACCTTGGCGCTGCTCAGACTCATTGCTGGGCCTCGTCTCCTGCATTTCTCAGCTAAGCCAGGCTGGGCCGGTGACTGTGGGATGTGGACCCATGTGCCTCCTGCATGGACATGTTGAGGACCTGGCGGGTTGGAGTGCCCACACCGCCTTGCTTACCGTCTTGATGATCAGGGAACCATTGGCTGACACGGGATGTCCATGAGACCAAGGCTTCCAGAGGCTGAGCCAGCGTGGGGAGCACAGCTCTGACGGTCATCTCAGCCCTGAGGTTCTGACCTCAGTGTCACCACAACATAACCAAAACTACCCTGTAAACTACCCTGACACAAACAAAACACCTGTTGTCATTCTCCCTTTGGGGAAGACACATTTGCTGTGAGTTTCTACCAGGCCCATCTGGGGACCAGCCTGAGATTGGAGGCCTCCCAGAGTACAGTGTTCACAAAAATCTGCAAAGAATGTGTCTGTGGCCTCCTGTGGAAACGGCATTAAGGTCACGACCGCCTGCACCCGTTTCTTGGAGAAACCTGCATACTTCCTCTTGGCCTCCACCATGAGTCATGCGTGCACTTAAGGTCTTGCATTGGGCAGAGGGCAGGGGAATTTCACAATGAGGCAGCGCATGGCATCCACCATGGCTCTGGGACCAGAGGGCCCACAGCGCAGGCCGCCTCGTGCATTCTCTCAGATGGCACTAGCCGCATGGGCAGAATGAGCCTGGGCAGGAGCGCTTCCCAGCCCACAGGCCCTGGCACTCTCTGGGCCCGACATAGGGATGGCGGGAGAGAGGATATGGGCACACGCTGCTCAGACCCTGAATACGTCAAAGTGCATTCTCACCCGGGGAAAACAGGGCTCACATGGAAGAAAGCAAGCTGAGGTGCCAGCTCTCTGTCAAGCTTCCAAATATTGGAGCATGAAGCCAAGTCCCACACAGCCAGCCTGACTGCCAGCGGCTTCCCAAGGAGAAGAGGCTTCCTGCTGCCTGCACTCAGAGGCACTCAGTCAGGCCGAGTGAGGGGCAAGGACAGGGTTGTCTGGCCCCACCAGTGTGCCTTTCTCTCCAGCCTCTGAGGCGGGACCCAGTGCAGCTCAGTTCTGCAGGCGCTAAGTGTCCTTGCTTTTCTTTGGGCGAGGCTATGGTGTTTCAGGGCTGTGGCTCACTAGAGGACACCTGGGCTTGACTCTGCCTCCTCTCCCTCTGGTCCTGGACATGGAGATGGGACGCCCGGAGCCCCAGGTACCCGTGGGGTGATGCACACGCGTGTCTTCAGTGAGCCGTCAAGAACGCCCTACCTCTGTGCTTGTGGCACTCTTGAGAGCTCCGGACAGGCTGGAAGCTGCTTCAGAACCCAAACGGCTTCTGTCTCCATGAGGTTCCACATGCCCACAATGGCTTCAGTCACCCCTGCAGAGCAGGACGCCCCGGCACCCTACAGACAGTCCGATGCTGCCTGCTTGAAAGCAGGGCGTGTGCTGGGCTGTGGCACCAGGCAAGCTTGCCAGGTGGTCCCCAGCGGCTCTTCTCACACCCTGCAGTCTGGTGACACCCACGCTTGGCCAGGCCCTCTTCTGGGGTCCCTGTCATCTGTCCTGAAGAGCAACCTCTACGGGAGCCCTGAGACAACAACGGGGGGGCCATGACGGGACCAGGGGCAAGGCTGCGATCAGCCCTTTTCTTCCCAAGTGAGCTCAGGGCTTGAAGCGGGTCACTGCCCAGGAGCGCATGCTCCGGAGGGGTCCAGGCAGCCGTTGGCACCTGCCCTGTTCCGGACCCACGGCCCTCACCCCGCACCTGGCTCCATGGGCTCTGGCAGGGTGGGGGCAGCGGCGGGCGGGGTCAGCGCAGCTCCCACCCAGTGCTCTTTTGTTTCAGTGTCACAAACACCGTGCAACCAACGCTGACTCCTGAAAGCTTTTTTCCTTTCTTTCTTTTTTTTTTTTTTTAATTTCTCTCGTTTCTGTTGAAACGTGACACTCAAATTCGAGATGGGAGCAGAGATCAACAAACCCTGTCAGCGTTGTCAACCCAGGTGTGACAGAGCCGTCTTCCTAAATTGCTGCTAATCTACCAAAGGCCTCTCTCTCTGCAACCTCCATTGCGCTGTTTGCTCACATACTGTTAACACTTTAGACTTCGCCCTCCGAGGTGTCACTGTGTGCCACTTAGTAAGGAGAGCCGTGTGAGCAGCCTCCAGCACGCGGATTTGGGGAGCTGGAGAAAGCTGATTAGCTATTCAGGGAGAATAATCTTATTGAGAGTAGTAAGAGCTGCATGAAGAACGCGCTTCCCTTCCCAGGAACAATCTCCTCATTATGTTGTCAAGCTTGCCGTTGAGTTCCCCCCTGTGCCATTAAGAAACCGTTTTCCATGTTAAGAAAGCGATTTCCAGATTGTGATGCTGTTTGCTGATTTTTTTTTTATTGTTTAAAGAATCTGTATTATCAAACCAAACATTAAAAAATGACTCATGTGCATCTTAATTACTTGCAGTGAGGCACGGCCGGACGGGTGGGTGGGGAGGAAGGGGTGCGAGGGGCGCCCGTGGCCGGGCGGGGAAGATTAGAATTCCACATGAGCGCGCAACACTTTCACCTCTGCGCGAAATGCAGTTGCAGATCGATAAGGCTCGATGGGCGAGGAGCGGGCGGAGAGGCGGTGCAGCTGCAGGCTTCTGAGTGTGGCAAACATTTCCGCCCCGTCGATGTTCCCCGTGGAGCAGGAGACACAAGAAGCCTGAGCTGTGCACACGCCTGCCCTCCTGGACCCCTCTCCTGGCTGGAAAGGGAAGAATCCGCGTAACAGGAAACGGGTCCTCCACCGCGAGGGGCCCCCAGGGGTGTGAGCGGCCCCCCAGGCCCGCCCCGCCTCTCGTGGGAAGGCATGAGGGCGGCTGGGCTGGCATTGTTCTTTACTGGCGGGCACGGTGTCTTCCAGCCGTGGCGGACCGGCTAATTTAAATAATGAACAGGAAGGAGCTTTTTCTTAATCTCTGCATGCACCAGGGCACGAGGCGTGGGTGTCACAAGATTTCATGATAACGATTCCCATCAAAACGAGCACCGCTGACGCCACAGCCTGTGCCCCACGCGGCGCGCACAGCAGTCGGGAGCGGACGCGCCTGCTAGGGCCGCACGTGCTCCTCCTGGTGACTCGGTCTGCGTTGCCTTCACCACCGTGGGGCCTTCAGGCTGATTCTGGCAGATCCTGTAGTTAAGCAATTTGGAATGAATGTGTTTGGGAGCTTTGTCGTGAAACCTCAGGTGTGTTTTGCAGAAGTGGGGATGACTGAAGGGGCTTCTTTCTTAGTAGCAACCTGCATGATAAGGTGACTTTCCAAAAACGAAAGTCAGTTTCAAGGCTTAGACTGCATTTGCTGGTAGCTTCTGCTTTTTGGAATGTTCCACCAAATACCCAACAGCTCCGAAATAGGCCGTCAGTGATCTGCCCCTCCCGGCCCTTCCTGGGCAGGTGGCTGGTCACAGCAGAGCTTCACCAGCCTTGGTGTGACTGGCAGGTGGGGGCCTCAACCTCCAGCAATGGAAACCCTCATGCTTCCTCAGCTGACTCCAACATCACTTCACTGTAGACACAGTGCTGGGAGCCCGGCACCCAAGTGACAAGGCGGGTGCGCACCTTTCCTCGTGAAGAGCTTATCTACCAGTGGCAACAGCACTATGAGGGAGCGAGTGTGCCTGCCTGCGTCTGCAGGGGTGTCAGGGCGTCCTGGGGAAGGAAGGCTGCCTGGGAGACAGGAATGGAATGTTCTAGTTGTGGAGACCAAGTGAGCTGCTTTATAGGACACTGGAGGAGATTTACGCGGCCCAGTGCCTCATCTGCACTTCCCCTAAGAGCTGTAGGAAGCCCCAAAATAGAGCCTTGGATAGTTTTCATTGGCTTAGGGTGTTGGTGCTGGAGAGGGAAGCCTGGGAGAGGGGCCTGGCGACCGCCACCCCGGCCCAGGCCACAGAGATGGAGCTCCTGGTACTGCCCAGGGAAGGAAGGGGGTGGACTTTGGAATAGGATGGCCCCGATGTGGTGTCAGGCTGGGTGTCCAGAATCAGGGTCCAGGCAGCCTTCCAGTCTCTGCCCAGAGCAATGTGCAGAGTCTTTGGCTGGTGCGCAGCAGGGGACAACAGCCTCGATGTGATGGGATACGAGACTCACCAACGGTGACCTCCTCGGTGTGACCCTACAAGAACTTACTGCATGATTATTAGGGCCAGACCCTGCAGCAGGCATTAAGGAAACAAATACTAATAAAGTGTGTTTGTGTGTGTTCAGGAGGTTGGAAGTAAAGCTTCCTAGGCAGGTGTCAGTGGAGGCAGAACTGAGCCACCTTGAGCATGGGCTCTGCTGCTCTGAACCTGGGCTCCTGATGACAAAGAACAGTAAGCATTTATTGCAGGGTTGTTGGGAGGCTTAGAAGAAAGTGCCTAGCGCATAGTAGGTGATGAATAATTGTGCATTTTCTTTAATGATTGTGCATTCTTCTTTCAGCATGCTCACAGTCTGAAAGCACCGCCTAAATGCTGATTTCCATTTTATTTCTTTGCTCTCTCTCTCTCTCTTTCTTTTTTTTTTTTTTTTTTTTTTTTAAGACAGGGTCTTACTCTGTCACCCAAGCTGGAATGCAGTGGCACAATCATAGCTCACTGATACCTCAAACTCCTGGGCAGTCCTCCCACCTCGACCTCCCAAACTGCTGGGATTTTAGGCATCAACCACCGCCCCCAGCCAGTTTTGTTTGTTTTGAATGACAGTATATGCACAAAACTCAAAAGGTGCAGGAGGGAACCTCCTGGAAGTGTGTCTACTGATTTGTCAATTTGTGAAGCTGAGCCCCTTTCTCTTTTTTAATTGGGGGTTCGGACAGAAAGGCAGGGGCCTTACTGCACATTGAAACCCGAACCTGGATGGGAAGGACACTCCCCCTGCAACGTCCCATCGTCTGATGGTATGAATCAGCCGTAGGCTACCTGTCAGTCTCCTGCTGATAGATTTCTTTCAATATTGTACATTTACCCAATGCTGCAATGGGTATCTTTGAACATGTACATCTTGCACATGAGTCAGTATATGCAAAAGATAAATTTCCTGAAGTGCAATTTTGGATGAAAAGGAATGTTGCATTGATAGGTAATTGACAAATGGCTCTCTGTAGGTTCTGTTCTAATACATGCTCTGTCAGACACTGTAAGAAAGTCCATCTCCTACCCCCCACCTCCTTACCAACCCAGTAGCCACCCAGTTTTTTTTTTATCTCTGCCCACTTGAGGGGCAAGTCAATGGAATCTTGCTGTAGTTTTAATTTGAGTTTCTCTTTTTATGAGTAAAGTTGAGTTTTCTGTGGAGGAGACATTTGTATTTCCTTTTCTGCGAACTGTCTGCTTGTATTCCTTGGCAATACACTCTGTTAGATGGCTGGCCTTTTGCTTATTGATTTGAGAAAGTTCTTTATCTACTAGACAAATTAGCACTTTATACTATGAATTCAAATACTTTGATCTAGTTAGTAATTTATCTTTTCTCTGTCTCTATTCCTTTTCATAACTCAAAATTTCAAATTTTTATGTTAAGTTAGGCAAAGATTTCTTAGACATGACACCAAAAGAAAAAAAAATGATAAACTGAATGTCATCAAAATTAAGAACTTCTGGCCTTCAAAAGATACTGTTCAGACAATATAAAGACAAGCTACAGCCTGGGAGAAAATATTTGCAAATCGTATATCTGATAAAAAAGACTTGCATCTAGAATATGTGAAAAACTCTTAAACTCAATGATAAAAAGACAAATGAGTCAACAAAAAGTGGGCAAGAGATTTCAGTAGACGGTTCACAGATGTGTAAAGAAGATGTAATCATGGCAATGTGGCCTTCAAAGGATGCTCAGCATCGTTAGTCACTAGGAAGATGCAGATAAAAACCACAGCAAGATACCACTGCACCCACCAGCATGGCTACAATAATAATGATAAACATAAAACAGGCAATAACAGTGTTGGTGAGGACGTGAAGAAATTAGAACCCTCACAAGCTGATGATGGAGATGGAAAATGTGGCAGCCACTTGCGAAACTCCTCAGCAATTTCTCTAACACGTTGAATAGAACTTATCACATGGCCCAGCAATTCCAAAGGCCCCCTAGGCATGGCGCTCAGACAGACCAAGAGGAATGAAGACACATGTCCATACAGTGACAAATGCATAATGTTCACAGCAGCCCAAATTGCAAAGTACCCAAATGTACATCGACAGATAACTGGATAAACAAATGGAGGTATATCTGTGTAGTAGAATGCTACTCAGGAATGAAAAGGAACATACTAATGATACTCGCAACAACATGGATACATCTCCAAATAGTTCTACTGAGTGAAAGAAATAAGACAAGATAGAGTACACACTGTGTGATTTTGTTCACAGAATATTCTAGAGAAAGCAAACTAGTCAGTAGTGACAGAAAGCAGACCAGAGTGGGCCTGGGGTGGGGGCGCAGGGTGGGGCGGGGTTGGAGAGATAGGTTACAAAGGGCAGGAGCTATGGGGAGTGGCAGATGGGTTTGTTATCTTGATTGCAATGGTGGTTTGACAAGTGTAGACATATGTAAAAACTATCAAATCATTTACTTTATATATGTAAGGGCTACTGGACAGCAAATACACCTCAATAAAGCTGTTCAAAAAATGAGAACTATATATGTGAAGTAGCAATCTTTTGTTTTATGGATGCTAGGTTTTATGATTTTTTCCTCACTCCAATTATGAAAAAAATTCTACCCTTTTTTCTTCTAGTGTTTTCTGTAAGGCTAGGCAAAGATTTCTTAAGTATGACATCTAAGATTATTTCATTGTTTACATGTATAATTGTTTCCTCTAAAATTTGTTTGGGTATATGGTGCAAACTAGAAATCTAGCTTATTTTCTCCCAGTTGGGCTGATATCACTGCTTGAAAACATTGATCTTTTCTTCACTTGTTTAAAATGTCATCTTTATCAGATAGTAAATTCTTGTGTATATTTGCTGCTGTTTTTGGACTTTCTTTTTTTTATACTTTTGTCTATTTTTGTTCCAATACCACATTGTTTTAACTATTGTAGCTTTTACAATATGCTCTGGCTGGGCGCAGTGGCTTATGCCTGTAATCCTAGCACTTTGGGAGGCCGATGAGGGTGGATCGCCTGAGGTCAGGAGTTCGAGACCAGCCTGGCCAACATGGTGAAACCCCATCTCTACTAAAAGTACAATAATTAGCCAGCTGTGGTGGTGGGTGCCTGTAACCCCAGCTACTCGGGAGGCTGAGACACGAGAATTGCTTGAACCCGGGAGGCAGAGTTTGCAGTGAGCCGAGATCATGCCACTACACTCCAGCCTGGGCAACAGAGTGAGATTCTGTCTCAAAAAAAAAATTATAATTTTATATATATATATGCTCCAATGTTTAGTATGCTAAGGGAAAATCATTTTTACTAATTTTAATTTTCAGAATCTCTCTGTTTTTGCTGACTTACTTTTCTATGTGAAATTCAGAAGCAACATATTTTAGTTAGACGCTTCTCCTTGGCTTTCTTGAAAGGTCGTATTACGTTGAGTGCATTAAATGGTAAAGATGATCTCACAGACGACGGGTAGCTTCATAATCTTGTTTGTGGTGAGTGGATTCAAAGTCCTCTCTTCTGGCCGTTTTGAAGTGTGTATTGCGTCATTGTTAAGCGTCACCCTGACATGCCACGGATCCTCAGGACTCACTGGCCCCACATAACTGCGACTTGGTCCCCATCCAGCAGCCTCTGTCACACCTCCCTCCACCTCTCTGCTCTGTGTTGCCTGGAACCTCAGATCCCAAGGGCAGCTCTTGCTTTCCAGGGGCCTCGTGGTGTGAGGAGTGGTAGAAAGTGACTGTAGAGGAGGCCCTGGATGCTCACAATGTTGGAGCTGAAAGAGACCTGCCTCGTCCAGAATTGAGAAGAAGGCGAACCAGGAGAAAAGAGATCCTAACCTCAAGTGGTTCCATCCAAGATAGGGCTGGGCGGAGGGTCTGGGCTGTAGGGGACAGTGGTGGGCAGGCATCCGTCGACCCTTCCAGTGTCCGGGCTCCGGAGAAGCTCCAGAGCAAACTGGCCTCATCCTTGGCCAAGCTATCCTCTACTCCCTCCATGACGCCCCCTCCCTCCACCGCGACCCCCTCCCTCCACCGCGACCCCTCCCTCCACCGCGAACCCCCTCCCTCCACCACCGCGACCCCCTCCCTCCACCGCGACCCCCCCCCGCCCTCCACCGCGAACCCCCTCCCTCCACCGCGACCCCCCTCCCTCCACCGCGACCCCCTCCCTCCACCGCGAGCCCCCTCCCTCCACCCGCGACCCCCCCCCTCCATGACGTCCTCCTCCCTCCACCGCGTCCCCCTCCCTCCACCGCGACCTCCTCCCTCCCCCGCGACCCCCCTCCCTCCACCGCGACCCCCCCTCCCTCCACCGCGACCCCCCCCCCCTCCACCGCGACCCCCCCCCTCCACCGCGACCGCCTCCCTCCACCGCGACGCCCCTCCCTCCACCGCGCGACCCCCCCCTCCACCGCGACCCCCTCCCTCCACCGCGACGCCCCTCCCTCCACCGCGACGCCCCCTCCCCCCACCGCGACCCCCCCCCTCCACCGCGTCCCCCTCCCTCCCCCGCGTCCCCCTCCCTCCACCGCGACCCCCCTCCCTCCACCGCGACCCCCTCCCTCCACCGCGACCCCCTCCCTCCACCGCGACCTCCCCCTCCCTCCACCGCGACCCCCCTCCCTCCACCGCTACCCCCTCCCTCCACCGCGACCCCCCTCCCTCCACCGCGACCCCCCCCTCCACCGCGTCCCCCCCTCCCTCCACCGCGACCTCCCTCCCTCCCTCCACCGCGCCCCCCCCTCCCCCGCGACCTCCTCCCTCCACCGCGCGACCCCCCTCCCTCCACCGCGACCCCCCTCCCTCCACCGCGACCCCCCCCTCCCTCCACCGCGACCCCCCTCCCTCCACCGCGACCCCCCCTCCCTCCACCGCGACCCCCTCCCTCCACCGCGACCCCCCTCCCTCCACCGCGACCCCCTCCCTCCACCGCGACCCCCCCTCCCTCCCTCCACCGCGACCCCCCTCCCTCCACCGCGACCCCCTCCCTCCACCGCGACCCCCCTCCCTCCACCGCGACCCCCTCCCTCCACCGCGACCCCCTCCCTCCATCACTTGTGTGTTGTTTTTCTGTTGTTGCTTCCTCGGGGCACTGTCTACACCCACTGATGGAAAACCTCACAGTAAGGGCAATTGGAGGTGACTTCCACTGGGCCAGAAAGACAGATCCCAGGGCCTTCCTCTGTGCTTACAATAACGGACAGCATTTATCTACACCTGAGTACATGTGAGTCATTCTGTTTAGCTCATTCGGTATCTCCTCAAGTCTGTGAGGCGGGCACGACCGCTGTCCTCATTTTACAGATGAGGAAACTGAGACATGGAGAGGTGAAATGACCAGTAGTTGAGTTGGATTTGAACTCAAGCATTTTAGGCCCAGGATCCACTCATCAGAAAGGTTTTGATCCATTATCACCCATTTAAAGTAGCAGAAGGAAAGGTTCTGAGGCTGACCAGGGGCAGGTGAGCATAGCAGCCAGTGTGCTTGGTGCTTAGAGTCTCGGAGGCGGCCTTTCTGGGGAGGTGGCGGAAGCAGCAGCGGGTGGCCTGCCCCTCACAACTAGAGTGGTCCGGTGCGATGGCTCTGCAGGGCTCATAGCAGCCTCTGTGTCCCCGTATCCTTCTTCCATTTATGGACTTATTTTTTTCATTGCTCCAGGAATTGACCTGGGAGTGGATCCGCTCAGCAACGTAATGAACAACGAAATGAGCCAGCTATTTTCTGCAAATGGGGACTCTATGGGGTAGAGGTAAAGAGTGCAGAAGCCAGGCAGGAGTGGATGGGGACCAGCTTGATTTCCCTGCGTGCTGTACCGTGTGGACCCAGCCTGGGATGGGCAAGCAGGATGGGGTGGGGAAACTATAGCCAGGGAGACAAGGAGACCCCTTTCACCTTTGCCAGGGCTTTGCCTATTCTAAGAAGTGGTCTTCCTGAATACAGAAGCTAAAAAGAAGGAAAGGAAAAGAAAATAATTGGATCAGAACAAAACCAGACCCTTCTAATTCTCAGAATTGCTGAAACGTCTCAGAAGGTCTCACCAGGCACAGTTCTAATTAATAAGGCATTACACATCATTTCTAGTAGCGCTAATCTTGCCCCATGCTATGAAAACCCTGGTTATATAAAGCTCTCAGAGTAAGAAGAGGAGGAGAGGTGAAAAGCTCCGTTTTCATACCCTGTCCTCATCGCCCGTAGAACGCAGATGCTCCCCACAGCCACACTCAGCATCACGGAGGCACAGTGTGGCTTCTCCGAGGGCTGGCACCCTCGTGCCTTGCTCTGGGAATGTTTGCTTTGAAAGCTGCAGAATCTGATGAAGTGGAGCTTCCTAGATGGTCGAGCCCTCATTCCCTCACTCCCTGACACTCTCTGAAGCACATCCACTCCATCATGTCTCTATCCCTTACACGGAGGAATGAAGGGAGTGAATTAAGTGGATGCAGTGTCTGTCTTTTGTGAGCTGCCAGGTCGTGGATCCCAGGTTCTCCTCCATGGGTGAGAACCACAGGAGGGTAGAGGTTGGAGGCTCACAGAGACCTTGGGAAGTCCTTAGACGCCGCCTCTTGTTGCCTGGAGCAGAGGGAACCTGCAGAACCTCCAGGCAGTGCTGCACCAGGCACCGTCCACTCCTCCCACCAGCTCCTGGGTGCTGTTGCTATTCCTTCCATCCCATCAAGGCTTGTTCATCATGAGTGCTCCACAAAGACGTCACTGGCTGGGAGGACAGAGGCCTTGGCCATGACCACTGCCTGTGTGGCTTCACCTCTTTGAGCTGATTCTTCTGTGGAAAGGCTTCATCCCATCCACCCTGCGTTTCTCTCCAAGTCGTGGGAGCTTCCACAAGGCTGGGGTGGGTGAAAACACTCCATAAACCAGAAGGTTCCAAACAAGGCCAAGGCAAGCCTTGGTCTTTTGCCTGAGGCGTGTACTGAAGTTTCCTGGGAGAGCTCCTGCGTCTCCCCAGATCTCACAAGAATTCACTCGCTGTTTCACGGACAGAACCAAGGGATGGCACTAAACCGTTCATGAGAAATCCAGTCCATAATCCAGTCACCTCCCACCAGGCCCCACCTCCAACACTGGGGATTACTTTTCAACCCAGGCTTTAGAGGGGACAATGTCCAAGCTATATCATCAGTGGCCCTGGTGGCTTTCGTGGGTGAAATATCAGCCCGGAAGCATCTGTGCTCACCCATCTGCTCCAGCGACCCCTCCTCAGTCAGCTCCCTCAACCCCCACGACCCGGGTGTCCTCGCCCCTCTCCGCTTTCCTTCCCCGTGGAGCACCCATCCCCACAGGCGAACATGCCTGTGGCTTCTCTACAGGGAAGGATGCATTTCCTGGACAGAACATAAGCTCCAAGAGGGCAGAGGGTTCCGCTGGTGTCCCTGGAAGTGACAGGATCACTGGTATCTGCAGGCGCCTGATAAAGATTGTTAAAGAAAAAGATGGAGGCAGGAATGGGAGGCAGAAAAGAGAAGAAAGGAGAGGAGGGAGGGAGAATAAAGAGGAGGAAGGGAGGAGGGAGGGAAGAAGGAGGGAGGGACGAAGAGTTGGGAGGAGAGGAGGGAGAAGAGAAGAGAGGAGGGAGGGAGGAAGGAGGGGAGGAGGGAGGAGAGGAGGGAAGAGGAAAAAAGGGAGAGAGGAAGAAGGGAGGGAGGGAAGAGGGAGGGAAGGAGGAGGGGGAGAAGGAGGAAGAAGAGAGGGAGGGAGGAGAGGAGAGAGGAGGGAGGAGGGGAGAGGAGGGAGAAAGGGGAGGAGGGAGGGAGGGAGGAGTGAGGGAGCAGAGGGCAGCATCTCAGGGGCCAGGCTGGTCGTACCACACACAGGGGCCTCATGGGAGCAGCTACACATCAGTGCCCTGAGTGTCAGCCCATTTCAGGGTTCAAGTTCATCGACTCCATCAGGGGACTCCAGTGTGCAATTACAGTCAGAAGTGCTTTTCACTAAGGTACATAATGATTCATGCTGAGAATGTAATTAAAATGTTGTGGTAGTTTAAAAATAATACTCTATTAGGATAATACACCAAAATGGCTAATTCAGAATGAGTGCTTCCTGCTTTGATTGCGCGACGGTGAGTTCTGTGCATCAAATACTTTCATCTAAAACACGATGTATATAAATACATCACTCGGCTGTGCACTGGACTCTGGGCGGGTGACATTTGAGAATTTCTTTGCGCCACAGAAGTGTCTGAGAGCAGTATCTCGTGCTGACTCTGGTTTTTGAAGTTCTGGCCTTGGATGCTGCGAAGATCCTCTAAATATCATCTCTGGATGGTCCCTGCAAAGATCGGGGCTGGACACCTGCCTGGCAACCTTTGCCTCTGTCCTCTGCAAATTGCATAGGTCAGAATTCTGAGTTCTGAAAGTGCACAAAGCCTGCCTGCGAGGGCGAGGAAGGGTCTCCAAGCCCCTCTGGAGCAGCCCCGGCAAGCAGACGGGCAGTTTGTGCCCAGACCCCTGCCTCCCTCAGGCTCGAGCAGGACAGGTGGGATCTGTCCCAGGACATAAAAACCTGACATTTGCTTCTCTTACTCCTTACGAGGTCTTGAAACAATGATTCTCTGACCAGCACTGGCTGTAGTGACGAACACGCGCTGAGACCTTACTCCAGTCCAGGCTGTGACCTGGCTGCGTGAGCACTGTCCCGTGGCCGGGCACAGACACAATTGCTGTGCTCTCCTGAGAGTTTCCTACTGGGGAGGTCTGGAGAGGCCAGGGGTAGGGTCTGCAGTTCCAGTGACCACCCGATGGAGGTCCAGGCTGCTGGTCGGGAGCCCCCGGAGAACCTGCTGCCCACACAGGAGCTGTGAGACTCCCTCTAAACTGAGGATGCACCCAGGCCTCGTAGGGCCCTGTGGAAGTTAGTATTGTTATTCCTTTGTGCTAATAAAAAAATAAAATAAAAAGGACAAAGAGTAGGTTGGGAACGTGCTCAGGCTCCCACACTGCACCTGACTCCTGGGCCTGAGTCCTCACTTGGCACCCTGCACATGGGCTGAGCATTTCACATGAGCGAGGCTGTGTCCCGGGCCAGAGCTGCACGGCTGCTGCAGGGGCTTCCCAGGGTGGTAGCCCCAAGGCTCCACAGGCCAGGAGGCTGAGGCAGCAGAAACGGACTCCCTGCAGTTCTACAGGCGAGAAGTCCAAACTCCAGGGGTAGACAGGCCTGGTTCCTTCTGAGGTCCTGCCAGGAACCTGCTCCAGCCTCTGGTGGTGCTGACATTCCCAGTGGTCCTCGGCTTGTAGGAGGGTCACCCCCTCTCCGCCTCTCTCATCCCGTGTGTGGCCTCTCCCTGGGTGCCCACCTCTGTGTCTCCACCTCCTCCTCCCATGACACCAGTTCTGTGGGGCTGGGGCTCTCCTACTGCAGGATGACCTCGTCTTCACTTTACTAATGGTATCAGCAGCCACCACATCACCAAATATGGGTGCATTCTGAGGTGGTGGAGAGTACAGTTCACCCCAACACACCACTGGCCCCTAAGCCCTCCTGGCCTCCCCCACCTGCACCTCCACTGGCCCCTAAGCCTTCCTCACCTTCCCTGCCCATGTCCCACCCACAGCACTGCACAGAGAGGAGGGGTTGGTGCGAGGTCCACACCAGCTGGTCTGGGCCTGCCCTTCCTCCCTGCCCTCCCTTCTCCACCATGAGATTTGGAGCCTGGGCTCCAGGGAGGGGGCTTGGCAGCCATGCCCGGGCCTTCCCATGTTTAAGCCCCTGCTGAACTCTCTCCTGGGATCCAGGAGGAAGCCAAGGAGAAATCCATGACCTTGAAATCCTCCTGGTGCCCGTCCTTTCCTTGGTCAGGACGAGTGGGCAGCCCAGGATGAGGCCCGGAATCAAGCCGAGGGTGGCAGCCGGCTGCCGTCTGGTGTAAGTCCTGGTCTCGTCCGGGCTCTGGGGGATTCGTCATCCTCAGAAGCCAGCTCCCTGGGGTGCAGGACTGAGGTTGCTGCTTCTCCTCACTGATTGCCAGCCTGGGTCGCCCTCAGCAGCTGGAGGCCAGGCATGTGGCTCCCACAGCCGGGCAGCCTCCCCACCACCCAGGAGTCTCTCCTCATGTTACATGGTGGCCGCCCAGCTCGGTACATACTCAGGCCTGATCTCGAGAGTGACGTCTGCCTGCAGTTCTCTCAGTTCTGCATGGGGGGCTCCTTGTGGGCCCCCTGGAGTCCTGCCTCCTGGGGCTTGAGCTGTGCTGAGAAGGAAGGCATGAGAGTGTCCTAGGATGGGCTGGGAGAGGGGCCAGGAAAGCAGAGGAAAGGTGGTGACTCTTCTGTTTCTTTGTGTAGTGAGAAGCCTCCAGCCGCACTCTAAGCAAGCTGCTTTCCTCTTAAACCTTGGTCTCCTTGTCTGTTAAACGGGGCGGGACTCCCTCGGGGGTGCTGGGAGTGTGAGATCATGTCCCTGAATCACGGGTCTCACGGTGAGACTCGCTGCTTAACCTCGGTCTCCTTGTCTGTGAAATGGGGCGTGACTCCCTCGGGGGTGCTAGGAGTGTGAGATCATGTCCTGTGAATCACGGGGTTCACGACGGGACTCACTCAACACTCATGGCTGTCGTTTCCATGAACACCCCTCGGTGCTGCCCTGGACCTCAGCATGAACGAGGGAGCAGAGGCCCCCACGTGAACGTGAACATGGTGCCCAGTGTGGCCCACGTGTGGCCAAGGCCACAAGGAGCACAGGAGCTGGGGGTCACCTTCCCGATTTCCCTCTGGAAGTCCTGACTGGAGACCCTCGTTGCTGACATCTGGGCTGTGTGTTGACTGCATTACTGTGGGGGTCTTGAGACCTCGTGCCTGAGGCTCTGCACACGGGGTGGCCCCTCTGCACCTGCTGTCAGACGGAGCTCCCTGCATAAGCTCTCCAGCCCCACTGGTCACCTGCTCCCATGCAGCCTTCACAGCAGAGCAGAGGTGGCCAGGGTCCAACCTCAGTCTCTGATGACCACGTCCGCCGCCAGCATTTTCCATCACCCCGGGGCGCTACGCTTCAGCGTGCCCATTGGTGACTGGCGGGTCCATGTCCACAGCCCCCTTGCTTCTCCCCAACCCTTTTAATTTTGATTTAATTTCCACACCTCCCCACCCACCACCTCCACCACACACCCGTGTGTGATTGGATTATGGGCCCATTCCACTGAGGTTTCTGTTTTCCTTGCTAGACGCCCAACACAATATCTTCTTTCCTGTTCTTCTTTCTTTTTCTCTTCAAGTTAAAATGTACACATATCGAAATAAATCTTAGCTTTAAAGGTTTTGTGGAGACACTCCTGAAATGTGTGTCCCGTTGTGACACAGAACAGTTCCACTGCCTAGGAGACACTTTCTACTTCTCCCCCACGGGTCCCTGCCACCCCCAGGAAGCCGCTGTTGTGATTTTGTTCCCTCGGAAGAGTCGGCCCCCCTCGACTGTCGTGGGAATGGGACCTGCACTGCATGCACCTGCGGCCGGGTCCTGCCGCTCCGTGTGTCTGGAATTCACTCTGGCGGTTAGCAGAGCAGTGGCTTGAGCTGTTTTACTGCTGAGCGCCATCCTGTCGCTCCCACACACCACCTTCTGTTTGCCATTCACCTGTTTTGTTTTGTTTTGTTTTGTTGAGACAGAGTCTCACTCTGTCTCCAGGCTGGAGTGCTGTGGCCGGATCTCAGCTCACTGCAACCTCCGCCTCCCGGGTTCAAGCGATTCTCCTGCCTCAGCCTCCTGTTAATGGACAGTTTGGTTGAGGACTTGAGTTATTGTTCAGAAAGCAGCTATGCCTCTTCGTGCACAAGCATTTTATCGACCGACGTACAGACCAGTATTTTCCTTCCCTTGGGTGACACCCAAGAACAGAATTGCCCAAGGCCAGGCACATGTGGACTTTGTGCAAAACCGCCTACGGGGTTGCCCACTGGTGCCCAAACTGGAGGGTTTGGGCCCCTCCACATCTCTGCTGATACTTGGCACTTTCCGTCTGTGTAATTTTAGACATTCTAGAGGGTGTGTGGCAGTATCTCGTTCTGGCTTTACTTTCCATTTTCTTGATGACATATGATAACAGCAGTTTCTGAAGACCTTCAAAAGCATCTGACAAAAGCTACGACTTAAAATCTCCAAGAGGTTTGGAGCGTGTGTGGGTGAAGAATCGAGCCCCTAAGCTGCAGCCCCTCTCCATGCCCACTCTGGGCGCCCAGGTGTGGACAGGATTCTCCCCTGCTGCGGGTGCTGACGGCTCTGCCAGGTCCCCTGTGCCAATATTGACCAGAGAACTCTGTGTGGCGGGCGCTGGGCCAGCCCCACACTCCTGGCCCACAGCACTGGGCCCATAATCCAACGCTGGTGTGTCAGCACCATTATCTCAGCCTCTTTATTTCAGAGCTTCTTGTTCTCATACTGCTGAATTCTCTCAGAGAAAAGAAAGAAAAAGTCCTTGCTAGGTGGACGGAGCCTCCCCGGAACCAGCACCCTCACCGGCACCCTCGCTGGCAGGCACTAATGAGCTCCCGGGGTTTCAGGCTCAGCAGAGCAGGGGAGACTAAGGAAGGGGTCTGCCAGGTCATGGTCACCCTTCGCCAGCAAGCACACCAGGAGAAGAAACCGTGAGGCTGGTGCCAGAGCGAAGCCCACCTTGAGGTACCCGGGCACCCCCTTCCTCATCTCCCTGGCAGCCAGTCAGCCTGGCTGTGGCGGGGGTGGTGAGCTGGGCCTCGCCTTGGGCATCCAGTGTGGCCTTGTCTCCAGCAGCAGCTGGAACTCCTGGAAGACAGAGGAAGTGCTGTGTTGCCCGTCTCCGCACTCACCTCCTGGGAGAGAGGAAGTGGCGAGATCTCGGCTCACTGCAAGCTCGGCCTCCCGGATTCAAGCGATTCTCCTGCCTCAGCCTCCCGAGTAGCTGGGACTACAGGCGCCCGCCACCATGCCCAGGTGATTTTTGTATTTTTAGTAGAGACGGGGTTTCACCATGTTGGCCAGGCTGGTCTCGAACTCCTGACCTCAGATGATCCGCCCGCCTCGGCCTCCCACAGTGCTGGGATTGCAGGCCTGAGCCACCGCGCCCAGCCTGACTGGTTACTTGGAAATCATTCATTCACACACCCGAGGTAGGTCGAGAAGACTGATGTTCTAGGAGGCGTGAGTAGAAATCACGGGGTCGGTGGGCTGTGACCTCTGGTCATCTGCCTTGCTGCAGCCCTGTCACGGTGGTGGCACTGACCGTGTGTGAGAGGAGCATATGCTCAGGACACTTCCATCCCAGACAGAGAGAAACAGAACCACGAGAACGTCCAAGCCAGGGCCACTGTGGTCAGTGCACATGCCCTGGGGGCTGAAGGGCAGGACATGTGGGGTGGGTCCAGGGAGGGTATGGGGCAGGGACTCGGAATTACGGAGGGGCTGCCCTGCTCTGCCAGATAGCTGGGGGAAGGGAGGCAGATTCTAGGTAAAAAGTGATGTTTATAATAGCTTCACAGCCCAGGCACTTCTGTCCAATGGATGGAGAACAGTTTGCAAAAAAATAGCCTTCAGGCCAGCGGTCACCTCTGAGCTGTCAGCAAGATTCCTTTTCCCACTATCCCCCGCCCCCATCCTGCCCACACCTGCTGTGCTTTCTCCAGACTGGCCCAGCAGGTTCCGTTCCTCTGTGTTTCTTCTCCGTGTGTGTCTGGTCTCATCCCCTTGGCCTCCCTGGAAAATGCCACCAGCCCAGCCTGACACTCAGACATCTCTAGGCGCATGGTGGAGGGACCGGGGAATTGTTGCCAGGCTCGTTATTTCTGAAAAGAGCTTTCACTCCTGGGGCGGCCGGGCTGACCACAGAAGCCTGCACGTGGCACGGTAGAGCAGACCAAGACAGAGGGCCGTGGCCACTCCGCTATCCCGGCCGGTGCTCTGTGGATACAGAGGGCATTCGTGTGTTTTATTTCTGTCTGCTTTGTCTTGAACGGAGAATTTCTGGGTTCGGTTTTGATTTGTTTTGAAGACGAATGTAGAAAGAAGGAAAAATCAGAGGTCAGAAAAGATGGAGGCCAGTCTGCCTGCCCAGCAGGCAAACTGCTGTGAAACTTATAAATATTGCACCTCGTTCTCTGTGAAGCGCGCTCTTCCGGGAGGGGCCGTGAGTTCACGTGCACTTTCTGTGCAGTGGGGGACCGGCTGGTGCCTTCGGAGAAATCCGTTGTTAAAAGGGGTTCTCAGGAACTGTGCAGACATGGACTTTTTCTACCTCTTCGTGCTGATGTAACTTTAAGGAGAGTTTGGGGGATAACGGAAGAGTCTTGATCTCTCATCATTTACCTTGAAGGAAATAGAGATTTCCGTGCAGGAGCCAACTTTTTTCAACTAGCAAGTTAGCCTCTTTCCTCCGTGGAAGGGAAAGGCCATTTGACCCCAGGACACAGCCTGGAGCAGCTGTGCTGTTTTGTGGGTAGAGGGGGTGGCAAGGGTCATCGGGGCACCTTCAGGGTCAGGGTGGTGTTCAGAAATGCCATGATGTGCCTACTGCTGAGGGCAGGTGGAGCCAGAGCCACACACCAGGTTGTCCTCACCTCTGAGCCTGCCCCGCCACCGCCCCCAGCCTGTCTGCCCTGTTCTCTCACAAAAGAAAAGACCTTGCCCAGTGCCAAGGGTGGGAGCACAGCCACCTGCTCTTCATTAAGACGAGGATGACCGTTGCCATTGTCCTCCCCATCATCATCATCTGCTGAGAGATGCCTGTGCTAAGCACAGCTGATCCTCACCCCAGCCAGGAAGCAGGTAGTGCCATTCTTATTTTACCACGGAGAATTGAAACTCAGAACCTTGAAGTAACTTTCCTGGGACCACACAGATTTCTGGAGCCAACTGCAGACTCGGGTCAGCCTGCGTCAGGAAAGGTTGCATTCAGTCTTCCTCCATGGATGCCCCGCCTGCCCCGGCACCCCTCCGCCTCTCCGTCCCTCCTACCCCCAATTCTCCACTTGTTGTGGGTCTTCCTAGGCTCTTTGTTGATGACAACCCCACAAAAGAGAAAAACATCCTTTAATATTTATTAATCGATGCCATCCGCAATTCAAAAAGCAGGTGAATCAGAAGGCTCGCGTTTCTCTTAGAAAAACTCATGTTTGAAATAGAATTCTTTGTTCTTTCTCTGTGGACCATGGAGCCCAGCTAGGAAGCAGGTTGGCTGAGCTTCCGCAAACACACAGGGCCTTCTGATCTGAGGGTGTGAGTCAACGAGATAATTCCACCCACTAATTGTTCATCTTTAAAGGCTGGACTACAGCTGGGAAAACATTGGCACACACAGGCCCATGGCCACAAGGCGACTGCAGCCTTTATTCCAGCTCACCTGCTGGGGTGCTGCTGAGAGCCACATTCACTGTCACCTGCCACATACCAGCTCTTCCCAGTCGTTCACTCAGAAATTCTTCCACCTCCCTGAGGAGGGGGCACTATTATGCTTCCCATTTTACAGATTAAGAAGCAGAGTAACCTGCCCGGGTTCCCACTGCTGGCGAACATACGCTCCCAGGCACCCAGCTGCGAGGCCTGGTGCTGCCAAGGGGGGAGTATGGCAGGAAATGAGACAGAGGGAGACCCCGTAGCTTTGCCACATCTTATCCCAGAAATACTAGAGAAAAGGTGAAAATTGAATCAACCAACCAATCGGCAACTGTGCCACCTACACAGAGAAGCCCCTTGTGTGGGGAAATTTTTCCACTGGCTTAAGTGAGATGGCTGCTGGTGTGGTGCCCTGCACACACAAGCAAGGTCATTACTGACTCCTCAGGAAACTCCCTAGCCATAAGTCAAGGTAAACCCCTTTTCCCTCCCAGGGAAGATCAATGACACCCTTCAATCTGCTTGAATCTTGGTAGAAAAGTACCTGAAGCATTAACCATCTTTGTCTACAATAATTTACTTATTCATACGGGTCAGCAAATCCTCCTGCTGCCTCATCTCCTCCTGCTGTGAGACCAGAAAGCGGCTCAGTCCTGGCTGCCCACCTGCCCTTTCCTCCAGGCTACACCCCTGGGCATGAGCAGAGGTGCCAGGCTTTAATTTTAATGCTGTCTTTGTAAACAGTGCCTTTTAGAGTATATTTGTCAGCCTGTCTTACTTAGCACTCACCACCTTGTCTCCCGAGTAGCTGAGAACATAGGTGTGAGCCACCACACCTGCCAAAATTTTTAATTTTTTGTAGAGATGGGGTCTTGCTACATTGCCCAGGCTGGTTGCAAACTCCTGGCCTCAACCAGTCCTCCCACCTCTGCCTCCCAAAGTGTTAGGATTACAGGTGTGAGCTACCGTGCCCGGCCTCTTTCTGTTCTTTTTGGCCTTTTGGGCTTTCGTTTACCCGGTATCACTTTACTCATTCCTCTATTTTCGGGCTTTCTTTGTTCTATTATTTTATGTATGTTTCTTGTCCACAGTACAGAGCCCAGGGATTGCCTGTCCATCTAGGCAGTTTCTTCTTTGAACGAAACAAGTCGGCCTGCTGGATTTCATGACATGGCTAATGACTTTATTGCTGTCATTTTCAAGTTGATTATTGAGTTTTCTTTTCTCTGTGTTTTCTGGGTCGTCTAGGCACTGCTGTTTCCTTCTGCTCTTCCTGGTGGATTTCCGTTTCTTTGCAGGGCTGGTAACGGTGCCTGCCCTTCCCAATTGCCAGTGTCCATCGTAAGGTTCTTTACCGTTTGATGGAAACTCGGGACCGGGAACGTCCCCTACCCTGGCCAGCCTCCGTCCCATGAGAAGTGGGCTTTACATCACGCCCGTCCTCTCCTTCCCACCCACTCCCAGCCTCTTCCAGTAACATGTGTGACTTTGACTCACCCCTGCCCCAGCCCTGTCATGCTAACTCTTAGATTTTGCAGAATGAATACTTTCATTCGGGGCTATTATTTTAGACTTTGCTTGCGATTCATTTCAGAAATATTTCCATTTCCGGATTATTTACATCGCACCTGTATTCTCCCTCCCAGGTAAGTCTTCACTGTTTCGTGTGTTCGCCTGGACGTGCAGGGTTTGTGGATTTCGTGGCTCGCCGCTGCCTCCTCCAACACTTTCCCAAGAAAGGGTCCCGCAATGCTTTCCCCTCCCTTCGTCCACCGTGGCACCCCGAGGGTGGGGCTCATGGGCTGTGCGTGTTCTTGCCCAGTCCCCAGGTGCCATGCTCGCTGCTTCTCTGTGCCACAGAGGAGAAATCTGACGTCAGCCCCGCCCCTCTCCTTTTGCCATTTATTTGTTCTTTACTGCTGCAGCTTTTAGAATTGTTCTCTTCTGGGTAACATGGTAAAACCCTGTCTCTACTAAAAATACAAAATAATAATAATAATAATAATAAGCCAGGCGCGGTGGCGGGCGCCTGTAGTCCCAGCTACTCAGGAGGCTGAGGCAGGAGAATGGCGTGAACCCAGGAGGCGGAGCTTGCAGTGAGCAGAGATCGCGCCACTGCACTCCAGCCTGGGCGACAGAGTAAGACTCCATCTCAAAAAAAAATAAAAATTAAAATTAAAAAATAGAATTGTTCTCCTCCTCTTCCCACTGGGAGATTTCCCTGAACACCCTGCTAGAAGGCTTTTCTCCTCAGTTCCTCCAGATCTGTGGGCTCCGGCCTCTGCCTTGGGCTCCCCTGAGATGTGCTCAGTAGGCAGCCCCTCCCTCTAGAGCTGCCGTCCTGCAAGGCAGGCCCTGTCCTCTCCTCTCCCCCTGCTTCCCATCACATGCTCTGAGCATCTTTTATCTCCCATCCGCTACAGTGCTCATTTAGGTCTCAACAGAGCCCATGCTCTACTTGTGTTTATCTAAGGAGTTTTTTCCAGTAGGAAATCAGGCATTGGCTGTAAAGCAAGGCACATGTGGGACTCGAATCTCTATTCTCCCTGTCCTTGTTCAAGCCACTTCCTCAGCCTCTGCCTCCAACTGCTGTGTCTTTGGACACCCATTCCCAAAGCCTGCCTGCCGCTGCAGCTGTGGATATGCTGCGTGGACAGCCTCAGGGGGGCTCTGGCCTCGGCAGCCCCTGCCTGCACCCAATCTGTCCAAGGTCTCCTTGCCCCAAGGCTCAGTAGTAGAGAGCACAGCTACCACCACCTTCCTCCGCTCCTGGGCCCAGGAGACCCAGGCCCCCAGGCACTATGGCCTCCATCCAGGGGTCTCTATCCAGCCTCTCTAGGCTGCAACTGTTCTGAGAGTCCCCCAGTGCCCACCCCAGGCTCCTGTCAGGTCCAGAGTGGGAGGCAAAAAAGGCCTTCATTCACTTCTAGGACTCCAGCAGGGCTGAGGCCTACCCTCCTCCAGGCCCACCCCACCCTCCAGCCCACTCCCTCCCAGGCCTACCCGCTCCCTCCAGCCCACTCCCTCCTCCAGGCCCACCACACCCTCCAGCCCCACCCCACCCTCCAGCCCACTCCCTCCCAGACCCACCCCCACCCTCCAGCCCACTCCCTCCTCCAGGCCCACCCTACCCTCCATCTTACTCCCTCCCAGGCCCCCCCCCCCCTCCAGCCCACTCCCTCCTCCAGGCCCACCCCACCCTCCAGCCCCACCCCACCCTCCAGCCCACTCCCTCCCAGGCCCACTCCCACCCTCCAGCCCACTCCCTCCCAGGCCCACCCCCACCCTCCAGCCCAGAGAAGCTGCTGGGCTCAGAGAAGCTCCAGCTGGAGCTGGAAGGAGAGGAGACACGCCCAGCCCTCCTGGCTTCCGGAAGTCTGTTGCACGGCTCATTCCCGAGGCGCCTGCTCCACTGGTGTTAACAAGGGGAGTCACATTAAGGGTGTTCCTGCCAAGGTCTTTCGGAAGTAGTCAGTTCCAGCTCCGAATGTTCATTTATTTTCATAATCCCTCGTTGAATTCGGATGCACAGAGTGGCAGATACACGCTTGATGAGTAACAGCCACTGGTCCTGACGTCGGTACCGTTTTCATGCGCTTGCCCTGTCTGGGCTCTATGCTAAGTAACCATACGTTTTAACTATATTCTCGCCCTTAATCCTCATAACACTGGTAAACTTGGCACTATTGTTTTTCTTTTTCAGATGGGAAAATAAACGCCTCAAGAAGCTGCACAGATTGCCCCAAGACTCTCAGGAGGTGAGTGGGAGGTGAGTGGCCATAGTGGCGTGGGAGCCCAGGTCTGGCGGTTCCAAAGCCTGCTGGGTCTTCATGGCATATACGTGCTTTGCGGCTCTCTACCTGGTAGCTGCCTGTCCCCTGGACTGTGAGGCTCAGGACAGACGTCCTGTGTGTTTTCTTCACCACATGGCCCTGACACGGCCGTCCCAGGGCCCTCTGCAAACACTAGTGAATGAGCAAACCAGCCAACCCGCAGAGGAGCTTCTCGTCCATCCTCTAATGACCAGGGCGTTCTTCACGATCTCTGGCCACTTGCTGGCTTTGCCCATGAACATGGGATGAGCAGAGGGAGGCGTGGAGACGTGGGGGATTAGTGGGTGCTCTGAGGATGATGCTGGCTTGGGTATCATGGACCCTGGGTTTCATGGGGCAGAGGAAACGGGGTGGGCTGAGCTCAGGGCAGGAGCTCACCTGGCTGGCCCTCCCATGAGTGGCTTCAGCAGAAGCCCCAGCTCAGCCCCGGGACACTGAATTGGACACCTCCTGGGGCATTTGAAAGCAGGATCCACAGACCCCAGGGCGCTGAAAGAGTTACTGTGCTGATAGGAGCCAGCAGGTGTGATGGCAGGAGGAACACAGGCCCAGGGCAGCTGGGTGGAGCAAAGGGGGCCCGGCCCATGCCCACCCTGCAGGCTGAGCCTGTGGAGCCTGTGTGAGGTCAGGGCGGGCTGAGCAAAGGTAACCATAAGGCAGCAAGGCGTTGCGCAGCTCTTCGCACACCCTCCCCACCCCCGGGGCATCCATCCGTGTCCTTGGGGGCTTCCAGCAGACCCACCCCGGCCAGGGGCCGCCCAGGAGGGACCGCGCTCTGCAACTGTCATCCCCCACCTGGCACCCACTGCCAGTGAAGTGAGTTCATAGGAGAAGGAAGGCGTGTGCATTGAAAGACAGGGATGAAAAAGTTCCATTTTCCAATTGTACTTTCCTCCCTGAGGGAGAGCGCTTTGGAAAGAGTAATGATTGTGATGACAAATGGATCTTAAGACGAGGGCTGGCACATCTTTCCTCATCAATTTCTATTCTTTGGGTCATTAAACCCTGAAGTGTTAAGTGGAAAGATGCTCACTGAATTGAGGCGGCCCTTTGAGGCCACGTAGGGGAAGCAATCCCCAGGCCTTCTTAGTGTCCATCAGATAGCCGTGTTTTGTGAAATCTTTGCACATCTGCTTACAAAGCGGTTTTTAAAGCGGCCTGCAGCTTTGACAGGACACACTGTCAACCCACGTCCCACCTACCCTCCAGCCGTGCCTGTTCCCCACAGCTCTGGTGTGTGTGCCTCGCACACATCATGTATCCAGAGCCCTCTCTGCCCGCCAGACACAGCCATGGGCAGCAAACATGCCCCTAGCAGCCGCTGTAATGTGTCTGGATGCAAAGGACATCTGATGGCCACAGAGCTTGGGTCTCCTTTTCTAGTAAAATCCCATGTCCATGTTCCTACAAGCATCGGTGGTCACCTGGCCAGCACCTCTGTGGAGCCAGTGAGAAGCAGCAGCTCCCCTCAGTTGAAGCCCCACTTACAAAGAGACAGCCTCACCCCTGCAAGAGGTGCGGGCCCTCCTTTGACGGCTAAGACAGGATCCGTGCCCAGCTGTCAGCTTCCTCCCATGCTTGGGGCCCTCTGCCCTCCCCCTCGCCCCCAGGCCTGGCGGAAAGCACTTCTGGAGAAGGTTCCGTCGGTCTCAAGTCTCCGGTGTCCTCTCTCTTGCTTGAGTTTGAGTTGAATTCCGGGAATGGCTCAGGGCCTATATCCCTGCAGCGGCCCGTTCTATGTGTGGTGCTGCGTCCTGCAGGCTGGGCGCTCCTGGGGGTCTAGACCTCAGGCTGGCCGCTGACTCCCAATGGCATCCACCACGCTGTGTGGGGGCAGTGCTTAGTCAGGCAGGAAGCACCCCCAGAGGACGCTGGAAGGAATGTCCTCACAGCTCACAGGTGACCCTTTGGTTTCCTCAGCCATACCCCAGAGAAGCCTCAGGCATCATCTTTGGGAGTGGCAGGTGACATCCTAGGGTTCTCCTTGTGTAACCTCAGGCACCTGGAGTCATGGCTGCTGCTCCATGCCACCCTGAGGCACATACCTATCGCTAGTGGGCGTTACTGGCCCCTGTGTTTCCCTCGTTCGTCATGTCAGGGCAGGTGGCAGAACGGCCACATCAAGGTCATATCCAAACCCAGGAAGTCCTCAGCGCAACGGAGGCTGACTTCCTGATTCACCTGCTACTGTCTCCCCAGGCCTCAATGGAATAATAGTAAGGATGTTTTTTTTAAAGGACACAAACCCAGGACAGACAACTGCGGGAAAGAGGCAATAGGAACACATTTTGGAAGCTGCACAGCAGATGCATGAGGAGGGACTGAATTAGCCAAGGCGAGCTGCAGAGAGCTGAGCTGCAGAGGCTGTCACGACCCAGAGGATGTGGATTTATCCTGGGATGTCAAGGAGGGTAAGGGACAGGGCTCCCAGGGTGCCAGGTGGACAGCAGGACTGGGAGTGGCAAGACTATTTCAGAAGCAGGTACGTGGCCAGGTGTTCCTCTGCCCCTAGGTAGCCTGCCACACCCACCTCAGGTGGCATCTGGAGGATGGGGAAGAGACTCAGGACCGAGGGCTCTGGGCAGAGCCAAGGGCAAGAGGATTCAGTGTTTCTTTGTTGTCACAGGACCGGGGGGCGGGGGGGCTGTCCCTTTTTTTTTGGGTGGTTTCCCAGGTCACTGGCTGAAAGCACGTCAGACCCCTGGCAGGATGTTGGAGGATTCCTTTTTAGGGAGACTTATGGACTCAAAACAAATGATTCTAAACACTTCCAGACATTTAAAAACAAATAAAGGACTAGAATCAAGGTTCATTAGTCTTCTCAACAGCAACATTTGAAGCCAGGAGGTAATGGAAAATTGTCTTCAAAATTTTATGGGAAAAATAGTTTTCTACTGGAATTTTAACCCAAATGAACAAACTATCAATCAAAACAGTTCAGACACACAATTGTTCAATAAACACATCTCTCACTCACTCTTTCAGTGAGGTGCTGGGGGATACACCCACAAAATGAGAGACAACGACTTGGGATTCAAGGAACCAAGAATCCAAAAGGAAAGAGGCCATGGGAATCCCCAGAGTGAAAGGAAAGGGAAGCTAAGGAATCCGGTGCTGAAGAGGAAGGGAGGCTGCAAGAGGGGCATCTCCCAGGGAAGATGAAAACACAGAGGGCCTTTTGCATCTTGAGAGGAGATTTACAATTCTCACAGAGAGTTTAGGGCTGAGTTAGTGATATGTATATGAAAAACGAATCCAGTGAAAAAGCAATTAAGTAAAGTCCAGGAAAAACAAACTAAAAAAAAGAAAATTGTTTAAGGAAGAAACTGTAATTATAGTACACTACGTGTCTCAGCTGTGAGTCATATTTATACAATGTCATGACATTTAATTGATCTACTAGAATACTGATCTGTTCAGACATTACAAACAGCAGTGGGTGTGTCAGGGAAGAAAGACCTTGATAACGAGTAGGGACGTGGTACAGAAATGCCGAATTCTCATTTTTCATTATATGAAGTCAGTAGCCAAAATTGAACTAAAGAAAGTCAGCAAATAGAAATATAAGCATGCTATTTAGAAATGTGGGGGTAAACAGGTACAGTTTTAGCTTTTAAGTGGATTGCCTCTGGGGAGTGGAATGGACACTGCCCTGCAGATCTATTGGTGGGTATTTGTGTTTGTGTGTGTGTGTGTGTGTGTGTGTAAGATGGAGTCTTGCTCTGTCACCCAGGGTTGAATGCAGTGGCACAATCTCAGCTCACTGCAGCCTCTGCCTCTGGGTCCAAGAGATTCTCTTGCCTCAGCCTTCCGAATAGCTGGGATTACAGATGTGCCACCATACCAGCTACTTTTTGCATTTTTAGTAGAGACGGGTTTCGCCATGTTGGCCAGGCTGGTCTCAAACTCCTGACCTCAAGTGATGCACCCACCTTGGCCTCCCAAAGTGTTGGGATTACAGGCGTGAACCACCATGCCCAGCCTGTGTTTGCTTTTAAGACTAGTCAAGTGCAATAGTGAGAAGGGCAGAAAGAGTAGAACCTAGATGAGGTTTATTTTCCTGCTTTTTAAAATACAGGGTCTCACTCTGTTGCCTAGGCTGGTGTGCAGTGGCAAGTTCATGGATCACAACAGCCTCAGACTTCTGGCTTCAAGCAATCCTCCCACCTCAGCCTCCAAGTAGCTGGAGCAACAGGCATGTACCTCCGCACCCAGCCTGGGCTTTTAACCTATGTACATTAAATGTTTAGCTGATTTTTAAAAATCTTTGGCAATTTAAAGAAAGAATGAAAGGATATGCTGAGTTTCTGGTACTTTCTGGCATTTTCCAGCATTCATACAATTGATGGGTATGAAAAATTCAAGACCAGAAATGGGTATTTTTTTGCAATTAGGTAAAAAAAAAATTAACTGATTTTCACCTCATTATCCAATTATTCCCTATTCCTTAATTATCTGTGTGGACCTTGCAATAATTGGAAATGGTAAAAGATGAGGTAGAGAAAAAGTCAAGATGTATGTGTAATGGGCTGTAGTGCTATTTCTGGTCTTAAATGGGCAACAAGAGCAGGGCGTTGGCTCCTCTAAGCTGTATTCTGTGTGTGGGTGTCTGAGTGAAAATTCCACTCGGATAGTTGCAGTGCATTCATGCTCCGTTTAATGCTGTTTGGAATATATATTTAACCAGAAAGGGGATTTCGCCTCTTCCTTTATCTCTGCTTCTCACCTAAAAAGAGAGTTATAGTGTTGAGTCCTGCCCCCCTCGAGTTGCTGCCTTGGTCCAACGAGGACAATGCAGGAGCTCTGCAGGAATCACCGGGGTCTGGGTCTCAGACGCGGCCGGGTGCTCTGTCTTTCCCAGGTCCCCTCACCCGCAGTCACCACTGCGCGCAGTTCCCGGGGAGCAGGGCCTCGGGCCGGGCACAGCAGGGGCCTGTGTTCATGTGACCCTTGGCACGTCCCCCTCATCCCCAGTATGCTCAGGGGCCAATCCCAGTCCGTGGTGAGGACCAGCATCGACCCGGGAACCCTGGGAGCACCAGGCAGGGGAAGAGTGTGAGGGACACCGGCCTTCCTCCCTTTCACCATCCTTGGTGTCACTGTTCAGCCATCGGCTTCTCACAGTGGCTTTGCTTTTTGATTAAGAGACACATTTGGATTCTGTGTGGCTGGGAATGGCCCAGTCTGCAGGGCAGTCCCCCAGGAGCTCAGCCGCTGTGGAGGGGATCCTAGCAGAGGAGGCTGATGGCCCAGAGAGGCACGTGGTTGTTCCTGGGCCTCTTCCTGCACCCAAATCTGCAAAGAGGAGACCTAAGGAATGGGCTGAGGGCGGACTGCGCCTCTGTGCCTTCCTGAGATGGAGAAGCCAGAGCTGGCTCCACAAGTGCAGAGTCCAACAGAGCCGCGGGAACTGCCCGGGGCCGGCTCGTGGGCACAGGTGGGTCGGCCGGCACCGTGTAGCCTGACAGGACTTGAGTGGGTTGCACTTGCCAGACAAGGGCCACCTTCTCTTTCTGTGCTGGCTCCATCGCCCCAGCCCTGAAGGGACAGGACAGGTGGCCCTGACTGTGTGAGGGGCGCAGGGTACGGGAGCCCCATGCCAGGAGATTCGCCCATCCCAGGCTCCGCCAGGTGCCCCGGACGCCGGCAGGTCCTGAATGTGAGGGGAGGCTGGGGCTGCTGTCCAGGTCCCGTCCCTCCCGCCCACTCGGGGCAGCCTCACTGCTGCCAGGTGACCCCAGCTACACTCTGGGGGTGACAGAGTGGGGAGTCCCACCTAGGCATCAGGGGGGAAGGCACCCTAGAACTCAGTCAGCCCCTGTGTGGGGTAGCGTCTTTGTTTAAGCCAAGACTAGTGGGGGTCTGATGGGTAACTGAGGAAACAGCTGTGCTCAAGTCCTGAGTAGGGCAGGTTCTGCCTCCCCCATGCTGGACGGGGCCTGGGACCCCAGAGCACCAGACAGTGAGTCCAGGCCTCCCCCACACTGGACAGACCCTGGGGATCCTGGAGGAAAAAGTGAGTCCATGCCTCTCCCACGCTGGATGGGCCCTGGGATCCCAGAGACCACCAGAAAGTGAGTCCAGGCCTGAGTGTGAGGACAAGGACATGAGCCCAGAGGGACAGGACCCTCCCAGGCGCACGGCGAGGTTTGCAGGCAGTTAGAACAAGTGCTAGGGAGGGTCCCGCAGCCCCCAGAGCAGGCCAGGCTGCCAGGTGGCTGCCACCTTCCTTCCCTCTTGCACACCAGTTTCCAGCAGGGCTTCTGTGAGCATTTTGGTTCCCCAAGCAGCCCACAGCAGATTCTGTTTCCAGGCCCCAGAGAGAGTCCATGGCTCTGGTCAACAGGAAGATATGCTCAAAATGAGGTTGTACTTCCTCTTCTGTGGCTTCAGAGACCTGCGCACTGTCTGCCCTGTGGCCCCATGTCTGTTGGTGTAGACAGACTCCGCTCTGATTAAAACATCACTCCCATTCCCTCCAGAGAGCATGTCTTCCCCACCCCTGCAACTGCCTCCGCCCACAGACCAGGGCTTCTCAAACTGCGGCGCCTGCTGGAACCCACAGCAGGATTTGCTGAGACACGGGGGTTGGGTCCCACCCCTGAGTCGCCATCCAGAGGACGCAGGTGCAACGGAAGAACTCGCTGAGCTTATGCATTCCCAGGTGATGCTGATGCTGCGGGTCTGGAAGGCCTCCTCTGAGAACCACTGGCCAGGCTCTTACAGAGATCAAACAGTAGGAGACGGCACAAGGGGTCGCAGTGGTCCGTAAATAGCCTCAAATTCTGCCAGCATTCAGCTTTGATCTTCCCCCTCCTGGTAAACAGGGTTGGAACCCAGACGCCTTCCCCCTCCACCTCAGAAAGGCACGTCTGAGCCCCGCTCGGCCCCCAGGTGCTGTCCTCTGCCCATGTGCGGCCTCAATGCCGTCTCATCTGGACCTTTGTAAAGAAAGAGGTTTTCAATTAGAGCCTGTGCTGTCTGCGCGCCCAGGGCACTCACCCAGGCGGCCGCACGAGAGGCCCATCTCTCAAGGGCCGCGGTGAAGCACCCTTGTCCAGATGTCAGCGCGGTCCGGCGGCGCAGCGCCCGCGTCTTGGAGGTAGCACATGAGTTGCAGTGAGAACAGCGTTATGCTTCCCTGCCGGCCAGGTCCTCACTGAAAAACTCAGGGAGCCAATTATCCCTCACTCCGCAGACCACCGTTCTGGGAGAAGGAGGGAGTGCAGGTCCAGTGCTGATGAGAAAAACCCGGGAAAAGCAGGCATCATTTCCGCAGATCACACCTCTTCAGGCAGGCCTTCCTTTCGGCGCTCGCTGTTGGATGTGCAAAGGCCGTAGACGTGTCTGGGTCCTCTGGAGGGTGGGAGCCTCCACTGTCCTGCAAGCCTGGCCACCAGGCACCCAGCACAGGCACAGGACTGCTGCAATGGGACGGGCTGCAAAACTGATTGTAAAAAGGGCAGAAAAATGAATAGAAAAATAGAAGGCTTTTCCAGGGTTTGTATCTAGAAATATGTGACCACATAAAATATAAGTCAATGGCATCTCTGCAGAATTGACTTTCGGAGTCACCCAAGAATAAGAAATGTGAGGCACGGCCGGGTGCAGAGGCTCACGCCTGTCGTCCCAGCACTTTGTGAGGCCAAGGCGGGTGGATCACCTGAGGTCAGGGGTTCGAGACCAGCCTAGCCAACATGATGAAACCCGGTCTGTACTAAAAATACAAAAATGGGTCAGGCGTGGTGGTTCACACCTGTAATCCCAGCTACTCAAGAGGCTGAGGCAGGAGAATCGCTTGAACCCGGGAGGCAGAGGTTGCAGTGAGCTGAGATCATGCCAGTACAACAGTCTGGACGACAGAGTGAGACTCCGTCTCAAAAAATGGAGGGAGGGAAGGAGGGAAGGAGGGAAAGGAGGGAAGGAGGGAAGGAGGGAAGGAGGGAAGGAAGGAAGGAAGGAAGGAAGGAAGGAAGGAAGGAAGGAAGGAAGGAAGGAAGGAAGGAGGGAGGGGAGGAAGAAGGGAGGGAGGGAGGGAGGGAAGGAAAGAAAAGTGGAGAGGGGAGGGGAGGGGAGGGGAGGGAAGGGAAGGGAGGGAAGGGAAGGGAAGGGAAGGGAAGGGAAGGGAAGGGAAGGGAAGGGAAGGGAAGGGGCAGAGAGAGAGAGACAGTGTTCCTGGCGGGGTAGAGCAGGGACCTGAATCCCCAGGCACCCCTCCTCCTGCTGCCCTGAGGTCCCAGCCTTCCCCCGGGTCGGGGAGTGCAGGGGTGGGTGTCAGAGGCAGGTGTGTTTATAGTCTTAGGAGCACTTTTTTAAAAAAATAGCTTTATTGAATCCTGAAAGCATAGACTTTTGTTTTGCTTACTAAAACTCAGATTTCAGTGGCTGCGACATAGAATTTGTGTGAGGGGAACCCCTAGCCTCATCCTCCAAGTCCGCTTGTACCGTTTACTTGTGAGACAAACCTAAAGGGAGAGGCAGGAGCATGGCCTGAGGCAGGCGTCTCAGACCCAGGGGCGCACGAGGAAGCGCAAGGGAGCTGTCAGGGTCAGAGGTGTGACCCTGGAGACCCTACAGAGGAAGTGAGGAAGGCAGGAGGGGGACCCCCTGGGCCCTCCCTTTCCCCTTAGTGCCAGCCTCTGTCCCTCCTTATACCCCGGGCTCCTTCCAGTCCCGTGTGCCTGGAAGGTCCCCTCTGGCCCATCATCCTCCTGGGGACCCGGGACGTAGCCTGTGGGACATTTGCCCTTCAGCAGAGCACACGGCCCACGGCCCAGCCCCTGACCGACCAGGCAGAAGAGCATCCGGGCGTGTGGGCCGGCACAGACGCGAGCAGAGCCAGGGAGCAGACAGTCGGCTCTCTCCCCACACAGACTCCTCTCCATGCTGGGCCCGGGGCACTGGCACCCACGCCCAGAATTTCCCCACCACTCCTGAACCTGAGGTGGAAGAAGGCAGGAAGCCAGGCCCGAGCCGTCCGGCCGGACAGAAGGACCGCAGCAGGCTCAGCCCTTCCCCACTCAGGGCCAGTCCCTGGGGCCACCAGGGAAGGAAGGCCCAGCCCCAGGGGTGGTGCCCTCAGACCCGGACGTGCCCCTGGGTTCCCAGTTCAGCAATACCCGCCAAGCACTGACCCATCGGCAGCCGCACAGCATCCTGAGCCTCATGTGGGTCCTTGCCCCGTTTCAGGCCCCCCGAGGCGTGTCTGCCCTGAGCTGCCTGCCCTGTGCCGCCGGGTCACTGCTCTGCCACCTCTGCCCAGTGGGCTCTGCTGTCCCATCCTTCCCGCCCCGAACCAGACTCTTGTCTGTTAAGTGGGCTGCGGTGTGAGTGGGGACAGACGCTGAGGGCTTGGCGGCCACCACTCCCCTGATGGAATCTGGGGTCGCAGCCATCGGAAGGGGAGAGCAGTAGTTCAGTGGGCTCTTCCCACACCCCTCAAGGGGCCCCTTGGCCAGGAGGGGACACAGAGGAGGGGCCAGGTTTTCCCAGATTAGGGGCGGGATGCGGAGGGGGCTGCACCCAGGACGGGGAGGCTCAGGCAGAAGTTGCATGAACTCGTGTGGTGGCCGCCCGGGAGAGACCCCGGCATCGCTCACTGCCTCAGATTTGCCACAGAAACCGGCTGTGGCTGCCAGTTATGCTTGGGGCCGGACCCCACATTTTTCTGAATCCAACATCCCTGCCATCCAGGTCCCACCCACCAGTGGGAGTGAGGGAAGTTTCCAGATCACTCAGAGGAGAGCAGGCACTTGGCCACCACCTGGCTCTGCAGGCGGCCTCTGCCCACGTGGTTTTGCCTGCTGCGTCCGCACTGCTCATAGGATGCGTTCACTCAGGCCTGGAACACTCTACGTAGTCCCTGCTCGCTGGGCCCCCTCTCTTAGAAAGTGCCAGATACCAGCTTTTGTGCGACCGCTAAGCCTCCCCCGCCCCCATGCCTGCCGGGTGCGTTCGAGGAGCCTCAGCTCCCCGTTCCGCCTGCACCTGCCCACCCGGGCCCTGGCCTGTCCTTGGGTCGTGGGCAGTGCGTTTGTCCACCTCTCCCTGAGTTGCCTGAAGGCAGAGGCTATGCTGTGTCTGCAAAACCAAGACAGAGCCCTGCTCCTGCCTGACTGAGCCCCACTCCCACTGCTCTCCTGCGCCTTCCCCTCCTCCCAGTGCCCGGCCTTGCTCTCTGCCCGCCTCGACCGGCCCATGTGTTCTGTGGGGTCCGTCGTCTGGACTTTGCAGAGCCGCCGGCCCCTTGCAGGGGCTCGAGTCGCCCCTCTCCCTGCACACGTTGCACTTCCCTTGATTCAAATCCTGCAGCGACATCACATTCCACTCAGATTAAAAGCAAAATCCGCAGCACTGGCGTGTGACCCACGTGGTCTGCACGGTTGGCTTCCCTCCTGGCTTATCTCCTGCTGTCTCCTCTTTGCCAAGTGGCTCTGGCCCACCCATCCGTGCCCCAGTCAAGGCCAACCCACCTCAGACCACTCCCTCCTGCCCATGAGCCTGGGCTCCAGGGTCCTCTCATGAAGGAGTCCCCCCCGGTCTCTCCATGAATCCAACGCCCCCAGTCAGCACCCCGTGCCCTCTGGCTCACCGTGGACATTCTGCACGCAGACGTGGCATGGCTCTCCCTGCTGTCCATCCTCTCACCAGCATAAACTTGGTGCCACACAAGGATCTCAATAACCAGGCCTTTCTGAATGAATTTACCATCACCCTCTGCCATGTTGCTTCGACTCTCAGGCCGAATGTGCCAGTGATGTGTTATGATCATCAGCACGGATGATTTCTGTGTGTGCCACACATGACGCATGTTCTATGCATGTTCCACGCATGTTCTATGACATTTACACCTGTCCGCTGTGAGCCAGGGCTGACCCAGGCCTACGTCCGGCCTAAACCGTCTTCACATCCAAGTACTGCTTTCTGTAGGGCTTTCCCGCTCAGTTCCAGTCTGTCTCTGAGCCCAGCATCCCAGTCCCCAGAGGAAGAAACTGAGATTGAGGGAGACCAGAAGCTTGCCCGAGGTAGCACAACTGATCTCTGCAAAGCTGAGGGAAGACAGACCCAGACCGTTTATCGCTGTGCTCCCGTGCAAGTACCTGACGTGAGAGGTTTCGAGTCAATATCACTTTACGCTTAGAATCTGAGATTGTGGAGTTAATGTACTCCGTGAAGCTGCACTTTATATGGAGTGTCTCAAAGAGTACACGTGCAAAAATTATTAGAGTGTTTGGCTCATAGGATATCTTTCAATGTTACCCAGCTGTGGTGGTGATCGTTTAGTCGTAGTGAAAACATTCTCCTAATTGTTCAGAATCATCTCTGGACTGATAAGTATACCATATAAATATTTTATAGGTGTAATCCAATTAATCTCCACAGGAAAATTTCTGTTGGATGCATGTAAGCATACTGTTTAAATTGTGCATCTTCATTCCTTCCACTCCAGTGACTGAGACTGTGGAGAACAGACTCTCAAAACTGCAGCAAAGCGCTTATATTCCTTTTTTATCACCTGTCAAATTATTGCTGTGACGCCCATACTTGGTGGTGAAACATTGTGATCCACAGCTAGCTAGCAACGAGACGCCAAGTGTGAGTTGTGCATTGAGTTTAGGTAATGTACCAGAAAACGTGGCATGAAAACACTAATTTTCTCAATATATATTAGTAGACACGGTGTTTACCAAAGAGAAGTGAAGATGTTTTTAAACAGAGTTTGTTAACTCGAAGTCTCGGCCAGGCTGCATGCCTCTGTTCTCTAGCTTGTGTTAGAATTGAGGGCGGGGGTCTCCCCAGGGCTGGCAAGGTCTTGGCCACACCACTCAAACCCATGTGTCCCAGGGAGTGTCCTAGGCCTCAGTGTCCTGTGGACTCAGTCTAGAACGTAGCCAAGACGCACTGCCCGGGCAGCGCCAGCATTCCTAGCATCGGGTCGGACACGAATAGCTCCTCCCCTTTTCTCCAGCCCGTGTCTACGCAGCCTTCTGCCAGCCATGCACACCCAACTTTGGAAGGGAGACCTCCATACCCGGGCATCCTTAAGCCAGGCATGCCACTGAAGGACGGCAGTGAGCTATTATTAAAAATGCGTGTCAAACTGTTGAGCAAGGAGCTAGTTTAATTTATCTGGCCTATAAAAATAAAATAAAGAGAAATACGTGCTATGTTATTAGCAGCCTTAGGTGACACCGGCATTCAAACATTTTATTATCTTATTATTGAACAGCGACTCCAGCAAAGGCCTCTTTGTCTCTTTTGCCATTCTTAGGAAACCTATTCTTCAGTTTTAAGGAATAATTGTTGTCTAAGAGCCTGAAGAAAAGATGGTATCGTGTGGATTCTAAAAGTGGTTGATCTGAATGTGGTTCACAAAGAGCTCACTCCAGATTTGCCCCCTTTGCCTCTCTGCTGGGCTCCTCCCCAGTTTTCTGTGCCGTGGTTAGTCCCTGATATTTAGTGGGCTCCATCCTTGTGCCTTTTAAAATAACCCTCCTGAGCAACAGGGACAGGGAAGAGGGGTCAAACCTGGAGCCTGTCCTCTGGCTGCCAAGGGCAGCCTACCCATCGCAGGAACACACGCGTGCTGACTGTCCTCGGGATTTTGTCTGCTGGTGCCATGTTTCATATTCAAATTAAAGGGGTGGGGAAGAGCTGGGCCTTTGATCTCACACTGACACATACCTACCAGCATTCTAGTGGGTGCAGAGTGACCAGCACTACGTCAGCGGCAGCTCTCTGCACTCTGGTACCTGGTACAAGCATGCATTAATTCAACAACCACATTTAAAAGCAGTCATTCAAAGGCCCCGTGTATGGTAGAACAAGGCATTCAGCCCGGAGGAGCACTTCAGCCAGAGCACGGTCACAGCGGAGTGGCCCTGTCAGTGCGGAACCCAGGGAACTGCGCCGGTTTGGATGGAGGGGTGTCCGCTTTGGCTTTCCTTATTTATGTTTATAGCTAATTATTGCCACTTCGTAATGATGCCCTGAGGACCCAAAGAACTGGGTCAGGCTGGAAGATATCTAAAGGGTTTGATCAGGAGGGCGAAGAGAATTCTATCTCAATGGAATTTAATAAAATAAGTACATTTTATACACCTATGATGTATTATTATAATAAAACTTTATGAAGGCTTTTTTGGTATGTGTGTAGAGCATTTTGAATTTATGAAAAATCCTAAAGAGGAACATAACACCACTCCTAGCCTCAATCCCAGAGAGAAATCTTTGTTAATGGTGTGGCCCTTCCTTGAGGCATTTTTACCATAAATATCATATAGCTCCTGAAAGTCCTCAGTTCTGCAAAATTTCAATAGCAAAATAGGGTTGGGACAGACTCTCAAAATCTATGGAACTTTGTAACTAGAGCCCTAACCAAAACCACAGAATGCAAATGTCTCTCCGGGGGACGTTTGGCAATGTCTGGATACATTTTCGGTGGTCACAGCTGGGGAAGGGCGCCTGGTTTCTGGTGGGTGGAGAGCAGGGATGCTGCTAAATGCCCCACAGCGCACAGGGTAGCCCTCAAACAGTGCCCATCTGACACACGTCCACCACGCAGAGGTAGAGAAACCCAGCCTGCCTTCCCTCCTGAAGGACCCAACAAAACCTCACCTTCTCTGTAATGCCTCCCTCACCATCTGCCCCATTATTGATTCATTTGTTCCTGTTTTCATTTGGTCATTTGCAGACATATCTTGAGAAGCCATTTGATGCCTCTGAAATGCTGCAGATGTGAGCATGTTGTGGTCCCATAGAGGATCCCATAGTCTAGAGAAGAAGCCAGCATCAGCCATACCAACAACATCAACCATACCAACAGCATCAACCATACCAACAGCATCAGCCATACCAACAACATCAACCATACCAACACCAACAGTATCAACCATACCAACAACATCAGCCATACCAACAGTATCAACCATACCAACACCAACAGCATCAACCATACCAACAACATCAGCCATACCAACAGCATGAACCATACCAACAGCATGAACCATACCAACAACATCAACCATACCAACATCAACCGTACCAACAACATCAACCATACCAACAGCATCAACGGTACCAACAGCATCAACCATACCAACATCAGCCATACCAACAACATCAACCATACCAACAACATCAACCGTACCAACAGCATCAACCGTACCAACAGCATCAGCCATACCAACAACATCAGCCATACCAACAGCATGAACCATACCAACAGCATGAACCATACCAACAACATCAACCATACCAACATCAACCGTACCAACAGCATCAACCATACCAACAGCATCAACCATACCAACAACATCAGCCATACCAACAACATCAACCATACCAACAACATCAGCCGTACCAACAGCATCAACCATACCAACAGCATCAACCTTACCAACAGCATCAACCATACCAACATCAGCCATACCAACAACATCAACCATACCAACAACATCAACCGTACCAACAGCATCAACCGTACCAACAGCATCAGCCATACCAACAGCATGAACCATACCAACAGCATGAACCATACCAACAGCATGAACCATACCAACAACATCAACCATACCAACATCAACCGTACCAACAGCATCAACCATACCAACAGCATCAACCATACCAACAACATCAGCCATACCAACAACATCAACCATACCAACAACATCAGCCGTACCAACAGCATCAACCATACCAACAACATCAGCCATACCAACAACATCAACCATACCAACAACATCAGCCGTACCAACAGCATCAACCATACCAACAGCATCAACCTTACCAACATCATCATCAACCATACCAATAACATCAGCCATACCAACAGCATCAACTATACTAACAGCATCAACCAAACCAACAGCATCAACCATACCAACACCAACAGCATCAACCATACCAACAGCATCAACCATACCAATACCAACAGCATCAACCATACCAACAACATCAACCATACCAACAACATCAACCATACCAACCACATCAGCCATACTAACAGCATCAACTATACCAACAGCATTAGTGTACTTTGTATCCATTAACTGATGTAATTTTACCACCATTGCATCAGAAAGTCCAAATATAATTTTATTTTATAGATGCAGAATTTGGCACATAGACAATTGCAATAGATCAGAGTACCAATATTGGCACGTCAATAATGCTGTAGGATTACAGCAAGTGTTCACTGAATTCCTTCCATGCCCAGAGCTGTGAGTAATACTGGGAGCACAAACACTGACTTTTTAATGACATAATTCACGGCAGCAAAAGGTTGTTTTAACATCACATGCCAAAATCCAAATAAAATTTATTTTGTAATGTTCATATTTTAAAAATCATTTTTCAAAAACCTGACATTTTATTTTTAAAGGATAAAAATATTGCTAATTGCCTTATATTGATCTGTGGCTTCTGAAAAACACAATGGCATGTGTAATTGTCCCATAAGAGCATTTTAAAAGAAATGACAACATGTAAATTAAAAACTATTCCCTGAGGACATGAGCAGAAGCAACAAATTGATAATGATGAATTTTGCTTCTCTCATCTCAAGTTTCTAGGGATATTTTTCATACTGTATCAATGATCATGAAAAAAAAGAAAATTAACATTTCAGGTTATAAAAATTATTTTCCTGAGAGTCATTGCCACAATGTGAGTGTTTATTTTTACATAACTGTTTAGGCATGTGGTGGGGAGGTGGGATTAGGTAGCAATAAACATACAGAAAAGAATCTTATTAGCACTTTCCATCGTGGTAGCCACTAGCCACATGTGTCTTTTTAAATTTAAATTTGAATTTAATTTATTCAAAATCAAATAAAAACTCAATTCTTCTTCCTCACCGGCCACGTTTCAGGTGCTCAACAGCCCTGCGTGGTTGGTGGCCAGTGTCGTGCACGGGGTAGATGTACGGCGTTTCTGTTGTCACATAAAGGCCTCTCGACAGAGCCGTCCTGGGTACGACACCGTCCCAATACACAGCCGTCCCGGACACAGAGCCGTTCTGGGTACAGCACCATCCCGGATACAGAACCATCCTGGGTACAGCGCCGTCCATTCAGGATACAGCACCATTCAGGATGCAGAGCGGTCCTGGATGGGTCTCCATGCTTTCAGTTGTCATCCAGCAGCAGCATCAGGTCTAGAACTTATCTCTGGCCCTTCATCTAGCCAGCCATTATGTGTCAGAAGCATCCTCTTGTGTCAAATGTCATTTTTGAGATGATAAACATTGTGTCAGTTTTGATGCCTTCAGAGAAAATTACTCAGCCTTTATATAAATATGTGTTCAAATTTGGTTTTGAAAACTTCTCTGACTCAGACCCCACGAACTGTTAGGAGGTCCCTAAGACCCCGCAGCCATGTCCCAGGGTACAAGTGTTCCCACGCAGTGTCTGTGGGGCGGGGCTGGACAGATCCCATCTCCACGTGTCTCCGTCTTCAGCTCTAGTGTGACAACTGACTTAGGAACCAAAAACCACTGCCATACAGATCAGCATCAACCGTACAAAACCCACGGGCTCCGCAAAGATTCCACAGGCTCTAGGTGGACATGGTACGGCCTTGCTAAAACACGACATGGAACCAAAAGCAGGAGTCCCTTCCCTGAAGAAATGCCAGGGTCAGAACAAACAAGTTGACCTGGAATCGCTGCCCAGTAAGAAAGGAAGATCTGTTTCAGCCAAATAGCTGCCCACCTCCCTTCTGGACCTCAAAATCCTCTGTTGAAGCTGGCAGGCATCAGGGTCAGGGCACGTCTGCATCTCGGGGGGCATTTACCTGCACTGTGGAGGGAATGATTCGTGAGCACTAACAGGAGGTGCCCGCTCTCACCGCGGGGACCAGACCGTTTCTGATGGATGGGGCGGAGGTTGCCTGCACTTCCTAGTGCTGTTTGCAGTTGGGCTTCCAGCTGCAGCAAGCCCCTGTGGGACCCACAGCGTTGAATTATGAAAATCACAGGCACGGGAGGCAGCCTCTATGCTGCAGAATGGGCACATGCTTTGTGTGGTGGTGCCTTTCACACCAGACTGCGTGTGTGCCCTGTGTGGGTGTTCTCGGGGTGTGCCACGGGCCGTGTACCCCGCGTGGGTGTGCACAGGGTGTGCCATGGGCTGCATGCCCTGCGTGGGTGTGCACGGGGAGTGCTGCCTGCACGCAGCTGCTGGCTGCTACCATTCTGCTCTTGTTTTGTTCCTTACAACCTCTTTGCACTGAAACCCAGATGCAAGTGAAATGGTCACAAAAGAAGTATCTGGGTTAAATGCGTGCTAAACAGGTTTAAAATTACAGCTCATTGTTTGGAAGCAGATGCAAGCCTCAAACAAATGCAAAACATCAATGCAGATGCAAACGGGAGGGCAATTTGAAAATTCAATCCTAAGTGCCTGATACTGTCAGGGGCAAAATGGGCTGGCTTCCCTGGGGGCTGTCGGGCCAGAAGGGCCAGCCCCAGGAAGGACAGTGAGAGGGCCGTCTGCTCAGTGAGGGAGAGGTTGATAAAAGCAAAGCCCACCCCTCTCTTTGGCTTCCTTACAGTTCTCTAATTTCTCAAAAAGCAATATTGATATTGCTGATATCTTGGGAATGCCAAGAAGAAAATGAGCTTCAAGCACATTCCTGTGATGTCCTTTGTCACTTTACAAGGGTGCCCAGAAGGTTTTCTCCATCCACCCGGAAGCTTCCATGCTTTCAGCAAGGAATGACCCATATTTAATCTTGGGTTGGCTTCATGCACATTCCCTCTTTGTTTCCTCCCTGGATACATTTTGCACACGCCAGTGTTGCTCTCATGATTCGCAAGTCACTAATAACAGGCTCATATTTTTGCAGCCGGCCCTCCAGCCTGGCTTCATACATAAATGCATGGAACATACTACCTGTGTTTTATGACGACAACGCCAATTATAGAACCTGGATCTGCTGTCCTGGAGTATTCCTGGCAAGTTCTCTGTTTTATAACCGCCCTATGGAGGCAGGGATCTAATGTTGATTATTACGCGCTCGGCATTTTAATAAGCACTTGACTCTTATCTCTAGGGGGTAGATATTGTTCCTTGTACTGACCAGTTAGAGCAGTGCAACTTGAGACAGGAAGCAACTTGCCCAGAGGACCCTGAGTGGGAAGCAGAGCCCCTCCCCTCCATCCAACCCAAACTCAGTCCTGAGGTGATCGCATCACACTGACTGCTCTGCCCACCTGGAAGGAAAGGGGTCACACCACACCATCGGCAACTCAGTCTTTTTTGTTTTCAGTGTTTTAGTGTCAAGTCGCTATCTGAAAAAAAATAAAAGAGGTCATGTTTTACTTTTGCTATGTGACTTTTGATTAATTGAATACTTTCTTTTTTATTTTTTAAATTTTTTTAATTGACAAAAATTGCATCTATTGTATGCAACATGTTGTTTTGAAATATGCATATATTGTGAAATGTTTAAATAGGCTAATTATCATATGCATGGTCTCACCATTTTTTGTAGGAGAACACTTAAAATCTACTCTGAGTAATTTTCAAGAATATAATACATTGTTACTAACAATGTAATATAGTTATATTATATGTATATATAACATGTATTATAATAATGTGGTCCCTGGTAACCACCATTCTGTCCTCTGCTTCTGTGACTTCAACTCTTTTAGCTCTTTTAGCTTCAACAAGTGAGATTGTGCAGTACTGGTCTTTGTGCAGTTGGCTTATTTTACTTAATATAATGTCCTTCTAGTTCATCCATGCTGTCTCAAGTGAGAGGCTCTCCTTCTTTAAGGCTGTATAATATTCCATTGTGTATGTGCCACATTTTCTTTATCCATTCATCCCTTGAAGGACACATAGGTTGATTCTATATTGGCTATATCGGCACTATTCAAGTGCTGCAGGGAACGTGGGGGTGTAGACAGCTCTTAGACTTACTGACCCCAGTTCCTATGGGTATATGCCTGCCTTTGGGACTGCTGAATCATATGGTGGTTGTATTTTTAGTTTTTGAAGAATCTTCATACTGTTCTCCATCATGGCTGTAGTAATTTACATTCCCACCTACAAGGTACAAAAGTCCTCTTTTCTCTGCATTCTCACCAATACTTGTTATCTTTCGTCTTTGACAATGGCATTCTAACAGGTGGGAGGTGATGTGGCATTGTAGTTTTAATGTGCATTTCTCTGATGATAAGTGATTTTGAGCATTTTTCATGTACCTGTTGGACATTTGTCTGTCTTCTTTTGAGAAATGTCTATTCAGATCTTTTGATCACTTTGTAATTGGGCTATTTATTTTCTTACTATTGAGTTGTTCGATGTCCTTACATATCTTGGCTATTAGCCACTTATCGGATGGGTGGTTTACAGGTACATTTCCCATCTGTAGGCTGTCTCTTCACTCTGCTGATTGTTTCCTTTTCTGTGAAGAAGCTTTTAATTAATATTTTGATGAAATCTCATTTGTCTTTGTTGCATTTGCTTCCTGTGCTTTTGGGGTCATATCTAAAAAATCATTGCCCAGATTAATATCATGGAAGTTTTTCCTCTATGTTCTCTTTTAGTAGTTTCACAGCTTCAGATCTTATGTTGAAATGCTTAATCCATTCAAGTTAATATTTATATATGGTGTGAGGTAAGGAATGCAATTTAATTCTGCATGTAGATATTCAGTTATTCCAACACCATGACATATATTCTTATTTCATGTAAATGCCATAACTGTTTTGCCAAAAATACTGAAACTTAGCTCTTAAACCAATGGACTGCTTTAAATTATCTTCCCCTTTGCTACTTACTAGAGTTTAATATAGAGAAATCTTGGCCGGGCGCGGTGGCTCAAGCCTGTAATCCCAGCACTTTGGGAGGCCGAGACGGGCGGATCATGAGGTCAGGAGATCGAGACCATCCTGGCTAACACGGTGAAACCCCATCTCTACTAAAAATACAAGAAAATTAGCCGGGCGAGGTGGCGGGCGCCTGTAGTCCCAGCTACTCGGGAGGCTGAGGCAGGAGAATGGCGTGAACCCGGGGGAGCGGGGCTTGCAGTGAGCCGAGATCGCGCCACTGCACTCCAGCCTGGGGCACAGAGCAAGACTCCGCGTCAAAAAAAAAAAAAAAAAAAAAAAAAAGAGAAATCTTAAAATACCTAAGTGCTGCTTAAAAACATAAACCTCCCTACCATTTGTAGATTATTCATACATCCCCTCTTCCTGGGGAGACAGAGGGAAGAGGTGGGCTCCAGAAGGCATTCTTCCTGAGCTATCTTCTGCTAATAACAGGCTCCTGATTATCAAGCTGGAAGTGGAAGGGGCTGTGATGCTGTCAAAACTTATAAACGATTAACTTCTTAATGATAATACATACTATCTGCTACTATTATACACAATAACATACACTAGTGAGTTTCCTAAATACATTGACTATTGCATTTAACACCACAACACCAATATTTTACTTACTCAATACCTATTTAAGATTCTACTCCATGTCAGGCATGCTTCTAGATGCAGAACATACAGCAGTGAACTGTGTACTGTTGTATTAAAAGGGGAAAATAGATACTAGTGAATCAATAAGCATGAGGACAGCAGATGCACACACAGGTTTAGGCACCACTGGAAAATTCAAAATAACGTAAGGCTCACATTTTCTGTGTGTGTGTGTATATGTGTGTGTGTATATATATACACACATATGTACATTTACAGTGTGTGTATATGTATATACACTAGTATATATTATTGTGTATAATAGTAGCAGATATTATAGAGAGAGCGATGAGAGAGAGGTGGGGTTTTGCTGTGTTGCCCAGGCTGGTCTCAAATTCCCGGCCTCAAGCAATCCTCTTGCCTCAGTCTCCTAAGTAGCTGGGGCTATACGTGTGATCCATCACACTGGCTTCACATTATGTTTTTAACAGTACGGCCTGGCCTTGATCTCAAGAGGCAACAGTGCTTTTCCATTTCTATTTAACTACAAAGCGTCCCAAAGTACCGTTCTTTGTACTGACCAGTTAGGGCAGTGCAGCTTGAGACAGGAAGCAACTTACCCAGGGGACCCTGAGTGGGAAGCCTGGCCTCGCCCTCTTGGCTCTGACCTGGTGTTTGCCCATCACTGTATCCATGAAACAAGTCAGCCTTCCCGACATTGGCTGGCTTTAAAAAAGCATCTGATAAAAATATGGTTACTTTTGTTACCGAGAAAAATGTTAAAATAGGCTGGGCATGGTGGCTCATGCCTGTTATGCTAGTACTTTGGGAGGCTAAGGCAGGCAGATCGCTTGAGCTTAGGAGTTCAAGACCAGCCTGGACAACATGGAAAAATCCCATCTCGACAAAAAATTAGCCAGGACTTAGGGGCCTATAGTCCCAGCTACATGAGGGGCTGAGACAGGAAAATCGCTTGAGCCTGGGAGGTCAAGGCTGCAGTGAGCCAAAATCATGCCAGTGCACCCTAGCCTGGGTGACAAAGAGAGACCCCGTTTCAAAAAAAGAAAAATGTTAAAATACATATGGATATAAAACTGTATATTACTATAAAAAGAACATTTTCTACTGTAGCCCGAGTGAGTATGTTACCCCTATGCTGACTGCTGTCATAACTTGCTTCCAAATGTTGAGTTTTTATTGCTTCAGTATTCTTCACAAAATTATCTCAGCTTTCTATATGCTTAGTAACTGCTTTCCGGGCGAATATTGCTTTGGGGTGCATAACCATGTGCTAGGAACAAGGAGAAAGTGTATCCTTTCCCACCCTCCTGCCCTGTGGTGCCCTGTCTGGTGAGCCTGGGTAGGCCCCTAGGAGGGGAGTGTGGGTGCCCGGGAGGCTGGCCTCCAGCAACACTGTTCCCTCCCCGGGGTTGTATCCAAGGGCTATTCCAAGGGTGCATGAAAACATTCCAATCGCTCTTGGAAGAAAAACAAACATATTCTACAAAATACTTAAAAAAAAAAAAATCTTTAAGGGATGCAGCAAGTCACTGCAGGATTCGCACTGCTTCTTCTCTGCCGCAACCGTGAAATGTGTTTTCCTTCCGAGGAAAGAAACCAAGGCGATGGGAAGTCGGCTTCACCCCATTCTACTTGCCTTAATTTCAAGGCACCTTGAAGAAAAAAAGAGACACCCTCCCCTCTGTGAAAGGAAAATCTTGGGGCCCCAAAATCACTAAGCCAAAGGGAAGAAGTCCAGCTGGGAACTGTTCAGGGCAAACCTGCCTTCCATTCTATTCAAAGTCATCCCTCTGCTCACGGAGATAGATGCATATCTGATTGTCTCCTTTGGAAAGGCTAATCAGAAACTCAAAAGAATGCAACTGTTTGTCTCTCACCTTCCTGTGCCCTGGAAGCCCCCTCCCTGCTTCGAGCTGTCCCGCCCTTTCTGGATGGAACCAAAGTACTTCTTACATGTATTGATTGACGTCTCATGTCTCCCTAAAATGTATAAAATCAAGCTGTGCCCCGACCAGGAGGTCATCAGGACCTCCTGAGGCTGCGTCATGGGTTCACGTCCTCAACCTTGGCAAAATCAACTTTCTAAATTAACTGAGGCCTGTCTCAGATTATCGGACTTTACACCCCAAAATATCATTTATTTGTACACAAAAGATCTCTAACTGGAGGAAAAGCATCCCTCTGTGTAGGAGACACAGAAACAGCATTTGTGGGGTCATCTTACCGTAAGACCAATCCCATTCCATTTTCGATTTCCCAAACATTTACAGAGTGACTGCTAACTACCCTAGCATTGGTCGGCTAGTTCATCTCCCCTTAAAAATAAAAGTATAACAGGATAAAAACATGGTTAAAAATTGGTTGAATTAATTGCTAAACATCTTTAACAATGTTGGAAGCACAGCCAATATTGAAGAGAGGATTTGGTTTCCTGGTCTGAAAACCAATGTTGATTACACTTGCCTGCACTTACTGACGAGATCTTTTCATGGAGAACCATTTCCATATGTGAAAACTTTTGGAAGCTAAAGTTCATTAAATTCCCTTGGACCCTGGTAGAGAGGGAGCGCCTTCAGGCACGGGTACCAAGGGGTCTCCCTAACTTTGCTGCCTGCACCAGTACCTCCCTCTTCACTCTTCATCAAGACCATGGTGTTGAGTCCCAGCACTTTGGGAAGCTGAGGCAGGAGGGTCACTTAAGATCAGGAGTTTGAAAACAGCCTGGGCAACAAAATGAGACCCCATCTCTACAAAAACAAAATATTAGCCAGGCAGAGTGGTGTGCACCTGTGATTCCAGCTCTATGGAGGCTGAGGCAGGAGGATTGACCTTGGGAGGTCAAGGCTGCAGTGAGCTGTGATCACACCACTGCACTCCAGTGTGGGTGACAGAGTAAGACTCTGTTTCAAAAACAAACAAACGGCCGGGCGTGGTGGCTCACGCCTGTAATCCCAGCACTTTGGGAGGCCGAGGTGGGCGGATCACAAGGTCAGGAGATCGAGACCATGGTGAAACCCCGTCTCTATTAAAAAAATAGAAAAAATTAGCCGGGCGCAGGGGCGGGCGCCTGTAGTCCCAGCTACTCGGGAGGCTGAGGCAGGAGAACGGCGTGAACCCGGGAGGCGGAGCTTGCAGTGAGCCGAGATTGCGCCACTGCACTCCAGCCTGGGCGACAGAGCGAGACTCCGTCTCAAAAAAAAAAAAAAAAAAAAAAAACCAAAACCAAAACCAAACAAACAAAAAAAGGCAGGCGTGCCCATCTCAGGTACCCTCCCTGCCACCAAGTCCCCTCTGCAGGGAGGTTACTGCCCAGGGTGTTCTCGGTTGCCAAACGGGGCTGGCTCATGGTTCCTTTGGAAATGCTACAGCCCACAGGACTCACGTGACCTCGAATGTGTTGCCCATGAAGCCACCCAGGAGGGGAACGTGCTGCTGCTTCAGCTCAGGTCTTGGTGCAGACGACACTGTCCTTGAAGGGAAGGGCTGCTGGCTTCCAGGTGACGGTGCCAAGTCCGGGAGATGCTGACCTCATGGACTAGGGGACGGAGGAAGGAGGAAGGCTTACCCCGGGGGGCAGCTACGTGTGTTCTCTCCCCTTGAAGCACAACACAGGGAGGAACAGAAATTCCTGCTGTGACAAACAAAAAGTACCTCAATAGGAAACGGGCTCCAAATCCAGTGAATTTGAAAGATATGCGAGTATTCTCTTCATGGGACCCTAAAAACTAGTTTCTCCACACCTTGGATGTTTAAGATGCCAAGTTACCTGAAAAAAAGCAACTTGGAGGGTAAAGCTGTGCCTTTAATTCAGAAGTGTGAGGTTCGGGACGATTTAGAGCCGGGGTCTCCAATCCCTGGGTACCCACCTGTGAGCGGTTAGGAACTGGGCCGTGCGTCAGGAGGTGGCGAGTGAGTGAAGCTTCGTCTGTATTTACAGCTGCTCCCATCACTCTCATGACCACCTAAGCTCCGCCTCCTGTCAGATAAGCAGCGGCATTAGATTCTCACAGAAGTGCAAACGCTACTGTGAACTGCACATGGAGGGAGCCAGGTTGTGGGCTGCTTATGAGAATCTAAGGCCTCATCGTCTGAGGTGGAACGGTTTCATCCCAACACCATCCCCCCACCACCCCACCCACCATCTGTGGAGAAACTGTCTTCCACAAAACTGGTCCTTGGTGCCAAAAAGGTGGGGGCTGCTGGTTTAGAATGGGGATGTGGTGGCATCAACCCACTGACCTTCATCTGACAGCATGATGGGGCACTGATGTAATCCATGTCTGCAGAGAAGACAGGGCAAGTGTGGGTGTGAACTGCCCCCTCCCAGGAGGGGCGCATCCTGGAACATGGGCTGGGGCTGGGGCTGTGGCCTGATTTGTGGGCCTGCTGTGCCTCGGTTTCCTCACGGTGTGGAGGGGTGCCGCTGTTTCTGTTTCTGGGGCTGGGCAGCCCTTTGCAACCCTCCAAAGCGACTCTTCCTGGTCGTGACGGTCTAAACACTGGAAGAAAACCATTGGAAACATATTTCCTGTGTCAATGAAATTACAATTTTTCACAAAAGAGAGTTGGGCCCTCAGGGCCGTGAAGACCGTGGGACACTGTGCTGTTCTGCGTCCTATTAAATCCAAAAGGGGTCTTTTGTGAACCTTTCTCCTGTCGTCACCAGGGGAAACTGGAGCACAGTTAAATTCGTGAGTCTGTTCGCTGTGTACACAATGCTAAGCAGAAAATTGAAACCCAGGATTACCGGAGAAGAGACATTGTAGCCAGCAGCACAGCTGCATTATTTCTTCTTTATTAAGTCCAGACACGATAAAGAGCCCTGCTCCTCCCTGGGGTGTGGACAAGTGGATGTCTAGAACCCTTGCAGGCAACAATTATCTTGATAAATAGCCCGGTGGACGCACAGCCTCCCGTGTCCCCGCCGCAGAGCGCGGGAGTGCAGGTCCCATCCCACAAACAACACTTGAGCCGTCACGGACGAGGCCACACAATACATCCAGGTATTAGTCACACAACTCGGGTCTACGGGAGAAAGGCTGAGACGCCACGAGAGGTTAATCAATAGCAACCCCACCTGAAAAACGTGTTTTCAAAAACATCTTCACTTCCCACACTCCATTTTCCATTAGCAGAGAGCAGATGGAGCCCAGACGCCGGCCGTGTTGAACTTAGCCCAGGAAGATGGTGGAGAGGGAGGATTTCTGGGAATTAGCAAGGTACAAGGCCTTCTATTTACATGTGGGCTCAGGCCGCAGGGAGCGCCCAGAGAGTCCAGGTTGCTCTAGGACGAAGGCCGTCTATCCAGTCTCCTGCTTCAGTGAGAAGCTCTTTCTGTTCCTGTAATTATCTTGTCCTTGAAATGGCCTCACTCTTCCTCCCAGGTGAGGCCGTGGACAGCAGGCATGGGGTGGGGGTGGGGGTTAGTATCAGAGATGGGGCATCGGCCTCCCCAGGGCTGGGATGAGTCAGGTGGACACAGTGACCCCACACAAATAGGTCAATGCCCTCGAAGAAAAGCACCAGCTCGGCACAACTCGCTGCTCAACAGCAAACCATCCCAAAGCCTCGGGCTCCTTATCCGACCACAGGAATTAAAAACAGCGGCCCGGTGGGGATGCCAAATGCTTCTGTGGCTTTGTGGAGCTGTGTGGGCTGCGGCTGCTCATGGCTCCGCTGCACCCCATGTCAGACATCTAGCACGGTGGGACGTGGGGACGGAGCAGCTTTGATGGGGAGGGGCCACAGAAACCATCTCGGCCAGAGGTTTCCTGTGTGGGTGACTCTGCTTCCCGTGGGCATTTGGGACTGGGGGTGGAGGGCATGTAGGGCGTGGCTGCTGGCACGTGGCAGATGGAATCAGGATGCTGAAGGGCCTGTGATCTGGGACCGGGCCTGTCCAAAATGCCAGCTGAGCAAACCAGGAGCAAACCTCTGCATTTTACACGGGAGAAACTGAGGCTCGGGGAAGTACAGTGAAGATCCTCAAACTGCTTCCAGAGAGAGAGCAGCTGTGCAGAGCGGACTGAGGGCATGAGGGCACCCAGCTGGAAAGGGGCTGGGGCTCACAATTCCTAGAGCCCTGCACACGCAGGGTCCTGAGCCCACACACCTGATTCATTGTTGTTGTTATTTGGGGCTTTTTTGAGACAGAGTCTTCCTCTGTCACCCAGGCTGGAGTGCAGTGGTGTGATCACAGCTCACCACAGCCTTGTCCTCCTGAGCTCTGGGGACTCTCCCACCTCAGCCTCCCAGGTCGCTGGGACCATGGACACGTGACATCATGCCTGGCTAAGTTTTTGTTTTTATTGTAGAGACAGGGTCTCCCTATGCTGCCCAGGCTGGTCTCAAACTCCTGGGATCAAGCAGTCCTCCTTCCTCACCTCCCAAAGTGCTGGGATTACAGGTGTGAGCCACCGCGCCCAGCCACCACGTGTCTTGTGAGGGGGTCTTACCACCCCATATTAGTCACAGAACTGAGGCTGGAGATGGAGCTAATTTCACCGCATCACACAGCTGGGAAGGGCAGAGTGTGGAGCTAAAGTCCCTGCTCCTTTCACCAAGGGCAGACGCACTTCAGAGAAGCTCTTCTCACCTCAGTGTTTGCTCAAACCCCAGGCTTGTTTTTAAATTAAGGCAGCAATTTCCTAAACCACCAGAAGCACTGGGGCAGGGGAGTGGTGGTGGTAAATTATGTGATCAAACGTGATCAGGAAATACGACCTAGTATATCCCCCTTGGAGATTAAAAAAAAAAAAATCCATAAAGGTGCTGAGACATCTCCAGTGAAGGCTTCATGTAATGCAGTGTTTTCATTCATGCTGTTAATAGTGAAAAGTGCTATGAGAAACCTGAGTGCCCGCTGTGCCAATCAGCACTGACTCAGCCACAAGGAACAGCAAAGCTGAACGTGGGTGCACACACAGGAGTGTGTTTCTCACAGCACCAGAGGTCCTGAGCCTGCAGTGCTGGCATCTCAACAGCCTGGGGGCCCTGACGCTGCCAATCTTCTGAGCCTCCTCATGGCCACAAGAGGGCTGCGGCATTGCCACCACCTCCATGCCATCCACTTGCAAGGCAGGAGCGGGACGCATGGCCAAGGGAGATGGAAGGTGGGGTGGGCGAGGTGCTGGCCACTTCCTGCATCGGATGGGATACAGGGCTGGGTGGTGCTTCTGGTGGAGAGCAGGTGCTGTGGAGCATCACAGCCTCCCAGCAGGAGCCGTGGAGCGGGGGACAGTGATGGCCCCCCCAGTCCCTCTTCCCATGGAATGTATAGGGAATATGAGGCATTGTTAGCTAGTAATCTAGTTAGATAGTAATCTAGATTTCTTTAACTTACTCTATGTATATATTTATGTCTACACGACATGTACATGATGTATGTTATTTATGTTTGTAGGCGAGACATTGAACGCACTACAAAGCATGGGTGATGCGGTCACAGCCTGCAGACTCCCTTCGTCTCTGCCTTGGTGGTGGGGAGGGTGCTCAGTGTGTCTTCCGAAGCAGGAGCGCCACCGCCCCACCCCCGCCCCAGGGCACTCCCATGAGTTTTGGTGGAAAGTCTAGAAATGGGGTTCCTGGGGTGCTTCTTCCCTGGGGTGGTCTAAAGCCTGTGCACGTGGAACCATGCTGGGTCAGCGATGAGCTGTGGCTGGAGGAAAGGAGTGGACACAGTCCTGCTGCGGCCCTGGAGGCCCAGGTATGGGGGCCGCAGGGCTGATCCAAGTGGAGGCTCTCAGCTGCCCGAGGCCCTGAGCACCCGGCAGGAGCTAGGGCGTGCTGCTGTTTGGAGCCAGATGAGATCCTCTATCTTTCCGGGGATCTGTGGTGCCCAGACAAAGTGCGACCACACCTGAGGTTAATGTGCATGCCTAGTGCTGCCTGGGGAGTCAGTGGTTGGCCAGGGCCACAGCCAGCCCCAGTGGCAATTCATCCTGGCCGAGCCCCTCATCACCTCCTCCTGTGGTCTCTCTCCTCTTCCTTCCCCAGCTGCCCACTGAAGGCATCGCCTGCCCGTCCCAGGAAATCCACGCCAGACCAGGAGGAGGCGCAGGAAGATAAGCGGCTCTAAGTGTTGGGAACAACATGAGGATGATGAGGCTTCAGTTTTACTTTGTTATACGACTTGGCTGTTCATGTGTGTCACATACATGCATTTCTGGTGATGCATAGGACATGGAGTGGAGAAGCTTGTTTCCTGAGGGAGTCGGGAGTCCTCTGGAATCTGGAGCTCTGCTCTGGCTGTGCTGTGGTGAAGATGCCACTGGGCATCTCAGGGGGCATTTCCAGCCGTCGTTAGGGGAGTTTCCAGTGGTGGTTAGGGACGGGGAACGGGGAACATCTCTGGTGGTCGTTAGGGGACAGGGGATGTCTTCGGCAGTCCTTAGAGGATGGGGGGATGAATCCAGCGGTCGTTAGGGGACGGGTGTTAGGGGTTGGGGGACATCTTTGGCAGTCATTAGGGGATGGGGGTACTTTCCAGTAGTCTTAGGAGTGAGGGACAGGGGAACGTATCCAGCAGTCCTGAGGGAAGGGGGGATGTGTACAGTGGTCATTAGTAAGACAGCACAGCAGTTGTAGCTTGAGATGTTGATCTGGGAGTCATCAGTTCCAGAAAGCCTCTAGGACTGCCGTAGCACGCAGAGCTGGGTCTTAAACCACAGAAATGCATTGTCTCCTGATTCTGGAGGCTGGGAGTCTGAGGTCCAAGTGTGGGCAGGACCAATTTCTCCTGAGGTCTTTCTCCCCGGCGTGTGGACGCTGTCTTTTTCCAGGGGCCTCCACCCACCGTCCCTCTGTGCGTATCTGTGTCCTAATCTTCTCCTCTTGTAAGGAAATGAGTCCGGTTGATTTAGGGCCCACCTCCATGCCCTCATTTTTCATTAATTACCTATTTAAGGCCCTATCTCCAAACCGTCACATTCTGAAGTGTGGGGCCTGGGGCTTCAGTGTGTTAATTGTGGGAGACGTGATTCGTGATTCGGCTGTGACAGTGTCTAGAGCCAGGCAGCGGGTGGACACGGGGCTTGGAGAAGCAGCCTTTGCCTCTCCAAAGGCAGGAAGCCGAGCAGCAGGTCTCAGAGAGGAGGCTGCTGTTCACGCCCTGGCCCTGCCCTGTGGCTGTGTGGTCTTGCTAAGGTTATTAACCTCTCAGCACTCCACTGTCCCCGTCTGTTAGATGGGGTGATTTACGCAACTCCAGGACACCGTGTCCAAGTGAGGTTTGAGTGGCATCGTGCTTACAAAGCGTGCCCAGTGCCTGAAGCAGCCTCACTTCCGCCAATGAAAATTGCTGTTATTGCTGCTGTTTTGCTACTGTCACCCCCTGCAGAACCTCAGGCCCACCTAAGGGAGAGGGCTCGTTGACTGCAGTGTCCGGGACGATGCCAGGCCTAGGCAGGCGCTTACTGAAGACAGAGTATCTGATGTTTCTGAAGCCTCAATTCAAGGACAAAACAAATTGCTCCTCTTCTTATTTAATCTGTACATCTTCAGGCTTCTGCACATTTTCCTATTTGAGATCTGAACTAAATATAGAGAGCCTGTTTCTAAATTTAGTACGATGAATCTCTGTTCAATTCTGGAGCTTTTCACTGTCACCAACCAGCACTCCCCATGGAGATTTAATGATGCAGACCTTTGATGTGAGCTGAAAGAAAGTGCCCTCCATCAGGGCTGGAGTCTGGGAGCAGGAGGGGAGGGAAAAGGCCCTGAGACCCTCTGCGGAGAGAACAGGGAGAGACTAAGTCACAAGGGAGGAGCTCTCCTACCTGGTATTTTACTCTCCTTGGCTTCTCCCAGAGGAAAGGTCATGTGAACCACGGTGGGAAAAAGGGCAATAACCAAAGAATCAAAAATAATGATGCATATTTGGTGAGAAGGTGACATGGGCTAGAGCAACTCTGATTTGTCCTGGAGACACATGGAAATTGGCATGAATTTAGTAACAGGCTGAGGCAAACAATTAGCCGTTGGGAAGGGAACTAATCACACACTCATTGGGAAAAGTACTTACCAGTTGTAATTAGGATTAGCACCTAAAAAAAAAATGAAAAAAAAGAATGGAACTAGAGCTGGTGTGATAGACATATGGTCTACACAAATCCAAAACCTTCCCTGATTTCTGCTTTATCGTTCCTTGGGGGGCAGGGTGGCCCTTACTCTCATGGTCCAGAATGGCTGCTGATGCTCCAACCATCAAGTCATGATCCCAGCAGCAGGATGGAGGGGATGAGAAAAATGGCATACTCCTTCCCTTTTCAAGAGACTACTCCGAGATCTCATGGAACACACAACTTCTGCTTACACCTCATTGGAAAAAACTTAGTCTCATGGTCACATCTAGTTGCAGGGGAGACCAGGAAATAGTGTAGCAATGTGTTCAGTGAAAAATCATGGTTTAATTTTGGAACAAAGGGAAAAGGATATTTGGAAGGTAAATGGATGTTTAGAAAAAAGGGACACGGATAGTTGGAAGGTAAATGGATGTTTAGAAAGAAGGGACATGGATATTTGGAATGGTACATCAGGCATTTCCCAGAACGAATATGTAACTAGGTGAGCGTTCACAACCCTCTGGGAAGGAATATGACAACTGCCTTAGAATCATCTGCAGTCGAGTCTTTGTGGGAGTTACAGGAGAAAAACTAGGAATGTGGCTGTCAGAAAACATCTGCAGTGACACCCTCTAGGTAAATCAGTGACCACAACGGCACCACGCAGTGGGCAGGGGATTGGCCTTCCTACCAGGACACCAAATTATCATATTGGTTGAAAGAAGGACCAGGGAGGGGTTGACCTGTTATGGAATTGGTCACGGGAAAACTGCTCCCCAGGAGTAATTAGTGTGCTGCCCAGAGAGGCTGCTTTCAAAAGAGAGGCCATCCTTGCACTTGCTCAGTGGACCTGAGCCCCGAAGGACAGCCTGGCTTATACGGGTGCGCGCCACACACGTAGAGGTGGGTTGTGCTGCCTCAGCGTCCAGGCGCGATCCACCGTGTGCTTCCAGCACCGTTAAAAATGACCTGAGAGAGAAGACACGGAGATTGCAAAAAAAAGCACCATCAAGATTTCCTACAGTGTTCAAGCTCTGTGGGGAGAATGATGGAAGTGGAGGGAAAGAAGGATACAGGGGTGGGACACACAGACGCAGGAAGAGGGCATCAGCAAGATGCAGGAGCGAAGCCCTCCAAAGGCAGGAGCGCACAGCCCTCTGGTGCACCAAACCCTCAGGCTTTTCTTCCCCTGCCTCTTTCCTCTGGCCTCACTGCCCTCCTAGTTGGGCTTAGACTAGTGCTGTGCTGGGAAACATTTAAAATCCAGCCCAGCGAGTGGGGTTGCTGATTTGCAGCGTTGGCCAATTTCTGTGGCATAAACGCTCCCCAGAGGCAGATTTCCTGCAGCCAGTGTGACGTCACTGAACTCAGCACTGAAAAGAGTCACACAGTGGCCGCCATGCCGCAGCAGTTCAGTCTTCCAGAGAGCATGAGTCAAAATAACCTCAACACCAGCGCGGGCAACCTGGTGAAACCCCGTCTCTACAGAGAACACAAAAATTAGCCAGGCGTGGTGGCACACGCCTGTAGTCCCAGCTCCTTGGGAGGATCACTGGAGCCTGGGGGGCAGAGGTGGCACTGAGTTGAGATTTTGCCACCACCCTCCAGCCTGGGCAACAGAGTGAGACCCTGTCTCAAAATAAAAATAAAAATAAAAATAACCTCAAGACCACAGATAGCAGTAAAGTGTTCTAATACAATCAGGAGGTGATACTTTCTGAATGTTTACCTTTTTAAAAAAACACCGTTTATTTCATGTAAGGTTGTATGGCTAGATTTTTATTTTTAATAATGGCAAAGTTCTGATGAGAGGCTTGGCTGCTCTGACAGCTTCAGAAATATCTGTTCACTGGTACCTTACAAATGTGTGTTCACGTATGTATCATTATGCCTGAAGAAATGACGTTCTTACTCCACGGGTGAGCCCTCTTCTCCGCAGGATTGAAGTGTCATTCGTAACTTAGCCTCTTGTTAACCAAGAGATACGTGAACTTGCTACCAAAATGACTTTCTGACCCTCACTGCCTTTGATCTTCTCTCTGCAGGCCCTGCCATCACCACAGCTCAGCTCAGTTGCGGCCGATGTGTGCCTGAGCTGGCTGTGGCCACCGCCCTCTGGCCGCAGTTCCGGTGCTGCACAGTCTTCAGGGGTGTGTGGGGCTGGGCAGCATCTACCAGGCCCAGGCCCTGGAAACTGAAGGTATTTCCTCCACGTCTGCCTCTGCACCTCCTGAGCACACACCTGCTGGAGGTGCTGGGAGTCAGCACCTGAGACACCTGAGGATGCCTCCTCCTTGAAGGCCAGAGTCAACTGACTGCATCTTGTACTGATTTTGTGGGGATTTCTGGTCTTTTTAATCCAATGCACGCTGGTCCTCGCTGCTGCTGGAGTGAGGCTGGTTGTCTCTGAGTGGGCTCCGCACCCTCACAGCAGGGATCCTGACTCTCTTTTCTACTCCAAGCTCGCCGTGCTGGATCCCACACCACAGACAGCCCTGAGGCTGCGCTCGCAAGACCAGATGGCCAGCTCGCCATTTCTACCTTTCGGTGTCCAGGAGTTTTTCTTTCGTCTTTACTCATTTATTGAGGAATGAAGAGGCAGTGAAGACTGATCAAGACACTGCCTTGAAAGGGTTTCAAGGGCAAAGAACAAAAGCAAATCAAAGGGTTCATCCGGGCAAGGGGCTGATGCTCTTCTCCTTTTGGGGAGGAGGAGCAGATGAGGACGAGGAGGACACAGCCCAGGACTCGCGGGGCCCTGCCGTCCACATTTCCTGAGAACTGTGAAGCAATATGCAGCCACCAGTTTCCCCAGACGCCAGCACCCATCCCCCTCCCCAGGCCTGTGGGTCAGTGATTCTAGCTCATCTGATGGGCTGTCCGTGGGGAAGGGATGGGCCCGCAGGTGCCTGTTTGGTTGATTGAAGAGGGAACTCTTTCACTACGAATGCCAGATTGAAATTCATCACAGCAAATGCCTAAGTTCTGAGAACAATATAATGTATTTACAGTGAGCTTATTAGTATCAGATGCACCTTTCCTACACAAGTTGTTCTCTCACCAGTTTGATTTCTAACCTCCTGAAGAGCAAAACCTGCCACCAACCCAGGAGCAACAGGTAGAAGAGAAATTCTAAAATGTCCTGAAGAGCGAGAGGCTCTGTGGAAAAGACTAGGGCTTGTGCAGGCGGGGGAGCAGGCGCTGCCCTGAGCCAGGGCCCACAGGAGGCTTCTGGGCACAGACACACCCTGCAGACAGGTCCTGCTGGACCACTTTGACATTTCTAGGATCTGGACTGTCCATGGGGAGTGATCGGGAGGGCATGAGAAATACGCTGATTTGGGGCAGGGTGCAGTGGCTCACGCCTGTCATCTTAGCACTTTGGGAGGCCGAGGCGGGTGGATCACATGAGGCCAGGAGTTTGAGACTAGCCTGGCCAGCATGATGAAACCCCATATCTACTAAAAATACAAAAATTAGCTGGGCTTGATGGTGCATGCCTGTAGTCCTAGCTACTTGGGAGGCCGAGGCAGGAGAATCACTTGAACTTGGGAGGCTGAGGCAGGAGAATCCCTTGAACCCAGGAGGCAGAGGAGGTTGCAGTGAGCCACTGCTCTCCAGCCTGGGCTACAGAGTAAGACTCTATCAAAAAGCAAAAAAAAAGAAAAAGAAAAACAGTGAATTGGAACTCACTCACTATATCACAAGCATTGAGGCCTACTTGCACAAAACACTTGTTCCAAGCAACAAACGTCACCCAATGCGCGCACTGGCGCCCAGTGTGACGTTTCTAAGGTGAATGCGCAACACGAGGACATGGAGGCCTGGAGGATTGTGGGAAAGGGGCGTGTGGCCTGTGCTGGGTGCCTCCCGTCAGCCAGACGCAGCTGCGCTCCCAGCCCAGCCGTGCCTTTTCCTTTCTTCTGCCAACTCTTCACTTAGCCCGTGATTTGAGAGGGGAAGAATTATTTACCAAATTTTTATATCCATTTTTTTCTTCCTCAATCTAGACTAATTTCTCAGGTCTGAGGCCTGGAAAGCTTTATTCCGCAGGCCACTGGACTGCACTCCTGGAGAGCAGGCCAGTGCTATGATTGCCTCTGAGGCCGTTTGAACCTGGAGCTGCTTTTTGTCTCCTACTAAAATCCAGAAGAACCAGAGATAAATAGACGAAGCTCTACAGACAGCATGGGGACAATGAGCCTGTTTCTCGAAGTCCCAGCGGCCACACAGCTGAACCTGGCCACTTCTTTTCAAACTCTCAGCCCAAGAACAATTAGCCAGGATCAACACACCGGCAAAGGTCATTTGGGTTTGGATTACAAATTGCCATGGTCTCAGAGAAGAGGAGAGGGAATCTGTTTGAGAAGAATGTTTCTCTGCAGCTAAGGATTAGCAGGCATCCGCAAGCCCGCCCCGCAGGGATCTTCGAAAGGTAAGGCGTGTGCCTGCTTCCTGGGTCGGCTCTGGGGAAGGCTTCTCCACGATGCAGCCAGGTGGACAGGTTCTGTGGGCACTCGCTTCTGTGAGGACAATTGTCTTGTGTTCCTGCGGGATTGGGGTCTCATCTCCAGGACTCACAGACTGTCGCTGTCATTTTCTGTTCCTTCCACTCTCTTAATTGCTGAGGTGGGGAGCCCTGGATGCATTATGAATTCACTCGGGTTCATGCGTCTCATTGATAGAGGAGAATCTCATCTGTTTGTTTCATGATTTAAAAAGTGGGGGGCTCTGGGAAACAAACTAACAGAATTAGGACACATTGGGTCATAAGAAAAATGTTATAAATGGTATCCAAGTCGTTTTAGAAAGCATTTCAGTTTAGAGTACACAGCTTAAATAAACTGGCTTTTCCTGGATCAGGGAAAGAATGAGGCCCAGGAGGTGCAGGATCCTCGTGAACAGCCACGGCCTCCTCGGGAAAACAGAGCATCTGAAGTGATGGGGGAAAGGGGTGTGGAGTTAGCAAACCTTACAAGTTTCACCTGAAACAGGATTGCTGCGCGAGGGGAGTTTCCCGTAGTGTTCCCCTTGGCTCCCGGCGTGCCGGCTGGTCGTCCTGCCGCGGGCATCCCCTGGTCTCCTGCTCGGCTTCCTCGGGCAGGGGGTGAGGGTGAGGGTGAAAAGCCCCCAGTACCACCCTCAGACTTCAGGAGAGGGCCAGCGGGGCTGAGGGTGGGTTCTGCTAAGCTTTCACAATGGCAAATTTTGCAAAGTCAAAGGTGAGAAGCAGAACCTCCCGCGTTTCCAGAACTGGCTACTTATTATTTTTCTAGTTCTGTGCATTCTTGTTCAGTTGATAAAATCACATTCAAAAGTATAAAGCGATAATTTTCGGGCAAAAGTGGCCATACTCAGTACACTCAGTACTTCCACACGGTACTGAGGGTGTGGACACTCCAGAGCGGAATCTTGCTGTGTTTCCGGAGTCACCAAAATGATAAACTTTGACTCTCTAATTCCAGTCTCAGAAAGTTCTCCTGAAGAAACAAAGGTCAATAATGTACATGAAAAGATACATAATAATATAATAGACAATAATTGGTAAGGAAAAGGTGACGAGAGAGGTGTTTGTAAACAATGGTGTTAACTCTGTTGGAATTTTGTTTTGAAGTCATTTAATCTTATGGAAATTGTGAATGACAATGAAAAATGACCAAGGCAGATATGGACGTGTATGGTTCACATGGATTACATAGACGAGAAAAATTCACACAAAAAGGAAAGTCGGAAAGAAACGAGTGGTCTTTTTTGAATCTGGTAATTAGGCGTATTAGTTATTGCATAGTAATTTTGGATATATTTGAATTTGTATTTAGCCTCTGTTTTATACTTTCTACTTATTCCACCTGTGTTGGGCAGAATTCCAAGTGTCCTCCGGTTCCCTCTCCATCATGGAGCCCCCTCCCCTGACATGTGGGCGAGACTGTGAACAGGTGGGTCAGCGGCCACTTTGATTAGGCCATGTCACCTAGGACCCGTCTTATGGCCTATGGCCTTCATGCTGCCTTGTCTGAGAGGCTGGGACCTGGGGAGCTTCCAGAGCTGACAGCAATCCCCAGCTAACAGCCAGAAGAAAAGTAGACTTCAGTACTGAAACCTCAGGGAACTCAGTTCTCCCTGCAACCAATGAGCTTGGGAAAGGTCCTGAGCCTCAGATGCCATCACAGCCCCAGCTGCTGTGCTTTCAGCCTGACCAGAGGACCCAGCCCACCCACCTCCAGACCTGCGGTCCACTGAGACAGCGAGATGATGTGTGTGTGCTGTTTAAAGGCACTGAGTTTGTAGTGATTTGTCACGCAGTGTCACAGCACACAACACCATACACACCTGGTTCACAGTTCTTTGTTTTTTCTTGAATTGTTTTAGATTTGTTGGTTTTTTTCTCTGATTTTATCTTTCTCCCTCTATTGGTATAATAGTTATCAACTGTATTTCTGTTCCTTTAGTAGTTGTGGTTATTAATACAAAAAATTAACATATCAGAGTCTGAAGGTAGTCTTTAGAAATATAACAATTCCATTCATCTCCTCCATCCTGAGTTTTATACTATTACTGCCACTTATTGGAATCCAGCCTTGATTATTTTCCTTTTAATTCCCTAGACATGATTATTTCTGCTTTATACAGCCAGTGTTTACATGGGTTCCCCATAGGTTTATCATGCTTCGCATCTCCACGCCATCTTTCGCTTCAGACCACACAGCTGGGATCACACCCGTCTGTTTAACATCACACTCCCCGTTTCTGGTTTTCTGCAGGTGCCTTTCATCATCCTCTGCATCTGAAGGACAATTTAGCTGGGTATAGGAATTGAAGCAGTCATTTTCTGTCCATTTGTTGAGGACATAACTCTACCTTTTCTGGCTTCCACTGCTGATGAGTCAGCTGTTGGTTTCTCCTTGTTAAAAGTAGTTTATCCTTTCTCATTGGGTGCTTTGAAGACATATTCTTCCTCTCATTGCTCATGTTCTTTTACTGTGCTGTATCTAGGTATGCATTTTTCCTTATTATGATGTTTACGAATCACGGGCATTCTTCAATCTGTGCAGTCTTATCTTCCATGAATTATGGAAAATCTCAGCTACTATTTCTTCAAATATTGTCTCTGGTCCAGTCTTACTCTTTCATTTTTCTTTTGAGATTTGGGATAGATATATGTCACAACTAAATAATACCCTCTCTGATTTTTAAGTCTTCGTCCATATTTTCTGTCTTTTTATTTCTCTGTGCTGCCTTCTCTATAATGTCTCCACATCTATCTCTTCCAGTTCACTAACTTTTCCTTCAGCTGAGCTAATCTGCTTTTGACCCTGTCAATTGAGTTTTTAAATTATTATATTCTCTTAAAAATTGTTTTTGGTTTCCAGTTTTCCTGACACCTGTCCCTTTACCCCTATTTTAGATCTTTATTTAAACATATTAAACAGACTTTATTTTATGTGTCTCATATTTAACATATGCAGCTGTTGCCATCTTTTTTATTCTTTTAAAGTTTTCATCGCTTTGCTGAATTTTCCCATCTGTTCATGAATAGTGTTCATTTCCACTAGTGCAATAAAGTATTAATCATAGTTATTTAAAGTCTCTATGTACAGTGCTTCTGACTCTCGGGTCATATCTGAATCTGGTTCAGATTGCTTTGTTTTTTAACAGTGAGCCTCCCTCCCCTGACCCTCTGCTTTCCTCCTTCCCCTACCCACCCCCCTTTCTCTCTCTCCTTTATTTCTCTTACATGTTTTGGTTGAAAATGACACAATGTGTGGGGGCAATACTGAGTAAATTTTCATGCCTGGGAAGCTACAGGTCCTTTCTGCTTGGCCGTTGAAGGTTGAGTCAGTCTAGCTGGGAGTTGAGCTGAGTTTGGGATTTCTTGTTGCCTTCCAGGCACCACCAGCTTCAACTCTTCAAGCTTCACTAGAGGGAAGGGACGACTTTGCCAGAGAACTTTTCTTGAGGTTTGCTTCATTCTCAGTTCTGAGCTTTTCATTCTTACCGTGCCCCACGTGCTTGCCTGTCCCATGGGAGACTGCTGTGTTTCCCACATGGCTCCTGCTGGCCTTGGTGGATGCCAAAGGGCCTTCTCTGATGTCTTGGTGCAGCTCAGTCTCAGGCAGGCAGGCGTGGCCTCCCTGGTCTCGGAAGGGGAGACTTTTCTCAGTCATTCTTTCTGTCTTTGGGTAATGGGAAATCTGTCATGATTCAGACTCACGATGGTTTCCTGCCCCTCACCCAGGGGTAGAAGGTTTTCTTTTGCCGTCCTCCAGCCACATCGGGTTTTCATCTGTAATTTCAGGGGGAGCAACAGGGTTTGTTGGAGAAGGGTCCAGGTGAGGCTTTCTGCAAACCACCTCACGCCTGTGACTCCTGCAGGTTTCATGATCTCATATTAACCCACACTCTCAGCTAAATTCCTCTCGCCTGTCTCTAACCAATGGGCAGCCCCATCCTCTTCCCGTGCCCCAAGCCAGGTGAGACAACACTCTTGCCCCATCTCCTCTTGCAGACACCTGCTCTCTCTAGATTTCAGTCTAGTTGGATGACCTGCACCCTCAGCTCTCTGAGGTCCAAGGGAAGGCATGAGGATAGATCATCAGCTTTGTCTCGTTGCCAGGCATAAGCGACTGTCCTTCGCAGCTGCTGAGATCTGCTGTTCAACTTCCAGCAACTGCTCACTGTGATACCTTGAACCAGTTCCCTCTGAGCGCACTCCATTTATTCCCCAATCCTTTGCTATTTCAAACACCTCTGTGAAAAATAACATTATTTCTCACAGCTGTGAGTATCCCTGACTAAATGCCTAGAAGTGGAGGCGCTGAGTTGAAGGGAATGCTGCATCTGTAGTATTGACATGAATCGCCACGTTGCTCTCTGCAAAGGTTGTAGGGGCTCCCGACACACAGCTCCCATTAGTACACCCTTACCATGGTTTTTTTTTTTTTTTTTTTTTTTTTAATTTTTACCTGCCTAAGAAATGAAAAAGAAATTTTCCATGTAGTTTTAATTCACTTTTCTCTGATTAAAATGTGGTTCAGCTTCCTTTCATGTTAAAGCTATTTGCATTGAACTGTACACTTAAAAATAGTGAAGTTTTGTGATTTTTTTTACTACAATAAAAAGCTACTTACATTCTTGTCTATGAACTAAATATTCATATTTTTAACCACTTACAATTCATGTGTTGGTTTTTGTTCTGTTTCAGTTGTTTCTTCTAGGTTTCTGTGTAGATATTTTCCTCAAATAAGGTTAAAATTGTATTCTCCTTTAAACAATATTGGGAAGTGTGGGCATTCCTGTTTTCCCCTTGACTTTACCAGAAATCCTTTACTACTCTCAATTAACTGTGGAGTTGGCTATTGGTTTGATGTGGTCAGTCTTTATCAGAAGAAAATTTCTACTCCTAGTTTCTTAAAAACATCTTTTAGCCATGAAGAATTTTTTTCTCCCCCTGAAAAAATGTAATCAAAATTAAGATTAGCATTGCATTTAATTTGTGAATTTGTTTCAGGAAAACTAAGTTGCTGGCATTTAATCCTATGCATAAATGGATTAAATATTTACCACCAATCGTATATACCATGGCACTCCCATTCTTGAGTCTCTACTTAGATTCTTCTTTTAATTAGTTTATCTATATATTTGCGTATTTTTTTTCCAGGAACAATATGTGGAGGTATGTTTTCTGAATTCTTACTTAAGTAAGAATATCTTTCTGTTGCCTTCACCCATGAACAATAATGTGGCTGGACAATTCCTGGCCCCAATTTTTTTCCCTCAGAATCCCGTAGTCCTTGCTCTATTGTAGCCTCACATCAAAACCTGCCTGATGTTTTTTCTGTTTAATATTTTATAAGCATCTACTTGGTTGCGTGTCGACATTTTTATGCTTGGAAATGAAAGATTTAACTGGGCTGTGTCTGCTTATAAGTCTTCCTTTTGTTGTTTGTTTTACTTGGAGTGTGGCATGTCGTTTCAAACTAAAGATTCACGTATTCAGCTTAGAAATGTGTTCTTAAATTATAACTTTGACTCTTGTGTCTCTTTCACTTATTCCAGCCTCTTCTTCGGAAATGCCAGTTCCTTGTGTGTTTAATCTTTTCCGTGTGTGCCCTGAACCTACTGCCTCCTTCTCACAGCATTTCCTTCTTTGTTCATTTTCTTTACTTTCATCGTCTATATCATTGAGCCAATGTTCTGCAACTTCATCTGGGGTTTTTCTTTTCTGACACTGTTAGAAATTTCGCTATGATGGTCTTTCTTTTATTACATTCTTTCCATAATTGTTCCAGCTACTAGATAAAACTAGCTGGTTATCACATGCTTTAGCTCAAGTTCATAGACTTCACATTGTCCTTATATTTTATGGAGAGTGCAAAGCAGGTATATAAAACTTCCTTCTTTTTCCTGTAGTTAATCTTTTTCAAAGCTATGCTAGTCTTCTCCCTCAACTATTAGGTTTATCTCTTTTGTGTAGAAAACTATTTCCACAGATGTTGTATGAAGATTTTGTTCTGCTTTCTGTAAACTTGTCTTTGGATCAGGGGAGGTTTATGTCAGCCTGGTATTTCCCTTGAGTGTTGTCTCTTAGTTTGATCAGTGTTCACCTGCATGCTCTTAAAATCCTGTTATTCGCTTTTAAGCTAATAAATCACTTAATGATAATGTATATCATTTGTTTGGTAATCCAACAGCATGGTCAGGCAGAGGTACTGGGGAGGTGGGGAAACCTGCATATTAGTAGCCTTGTTTTTTCAGCATGGATGTGAGGTTGTGTGACTTCCATTCTTTCTACAGAATGTGGCTGGGTCTGAGTTCGTTACTGATGTCACCATGCCTGACATCCAGCAGGGTTGCCATATTTCCCAGGAGGATGCCTGTGCATCAGAAAGAATAGAGAGCAGGAAAAGCTCTCACCACCCATGCTTGTTCTTGGGTCTTCTGACAGGTGTTTCAGATGCTTTGCCACATAGCCATGAACTGTTCCAAACAGGAGTTCAGTGTATCTCCATCTAACAAGGAGAATTTTGTATAGTTGAAGCCAAAATTGTTTCTGCTTGCATTCCATGACATTGCATATTTTCTCAAGAAAATCAACTTGGTGTTCCACTGGGTACCAGATTCACTGTGATTGCTAAAAGGGTTTAGGGACTTCCATTTCTTACTGCGACACCTTAGCATGCAGCAGACCAGCCTTCCCATCAACAGCCTATAGAAGAGCATCACAGAACTCCTTTGAAATATCTGTGAGGTCCTTGGAGAGCCACTAGGCCAGCTAGAGGCGCAGGACCAAGGCCGGGGGATGGGAACTTGCCGAGGGGAGCCCCCTGCTCTGTACAGCTCTTGCTTCCGGGCCTTGGTTGATGTATAAACACCGCAGGCCAAGAAGTGGAAACTCTCTACAGAGCTCAGACCTCTGAGGAGATAAGGGCACTAAGGGAGAGCCAAGAGGAGCCAGGGAGAACTTCTAGAAGTTTCATAGAGCTGGTGAGACTAAAAGTGGAGTTCGGGTTACAAAGGTAGTGGTGACTGGAGGAACTCAGAGCCCAGACGAAGGGGGCAGACACTTAAGTGTGGGTGGTCTTCCAGCTGGAGGCGTTGCTGAATCCTCGCCATTCAAGGCAAGAGATCCAGCCATGGCAAAGAGCCCGGTGGTCTTGGAGTGCTTGGGAGACAAAGGTTAGAGTCCAGGGCCCGCTGAGGAGGAATTGGGAGAACACTCCAGACTACTCCAGATCAATGTTTTACTCAGGAGACCGGGAGCGGGGGTGCGGGGGCTGAACAGAATCCCCCAACCTCGTACACAGGCGTTCCCATCTAGTAAGCCAGCTGCACAAAGCTTGGACAGCCAAAAGGACAAGTGTCCCCAAGGGCCACTCACATGGCCAAAGTAGAGTCACCTTCTAAGCTGACACCTGTGTTCTGCAAAGCTCCTCTAAGGGCTGATGATTTTTGGATGCCAGTAATCTTGCAATGGGGATTAGAAGCAAACAGGCATTGTGGGAAATTTCACAAACACTCTGATTCTGCTGGTGGGGATGCCCCTGTCTGGAGAGGCCATGGCTAGGGTTTGATCCCAGCTCTGCCACCAGGCAGCTTTGTTCCCTCAGTGCCTCGGCTTTCTTGTCTGAAGGGAGTGGGACTGGGAACAGCTCTCTCCCGAGCTCCGTTTGGCTTTGAATTGGGGTGCTGGGGATGGCTGTAGAATGATGCTTCATTGCTATGCATATAGAGTGACGCCGTCATTAAACTTGACATGAGGCTGGACAGTTAAGGCGTTGGGCTAGTATAAAAGATATCCAGATGTGACGGATTTGCATATTCATGCCCCACTGCTATTCCCAGGGAATCTGAAATGTCGGAATTGTATTCATGCCAGTTGTGGGCCTGCAGTGTCATGGTCCAGGGTCTGCTTGCCATGCAGAGGAAGGCATTGCACAGCCTGGCCACGCAGAGGAGGGCGCCGCACAGCCAAAATCATGAGGTTGAGATGGCTGTTGTTTCCTTGAACCTCCAAATCCCCAAAAAGCTTCATCAGCCATTAAATACTTGGGAAAGGTCTGTATATTTAGTGAAATTGGTGAAGCAATCACATTAACTTCAAGTGCAGAATGAAGGTAGCCTCAGCCATGGTGCAATTTAAGAGGTGAAAACATTGCTTACATCCAAGAAGGCCACTGAAACAGGAACATACATGAATTCACTCTGAACGTTGCCGATGTCAAGTTAGGTCCAGGGTGTCGGGGGTGGAGCTGCTGCTGGACTCTAGGCCCAGCTGTCTCTACTGTTCAGCTCCACCATCTCCTAAAGACTAACCTACTCCAATCCATGGTTTTGTAGAAATAGAGGAAGCCCACCCAGATGAGAAAACAGAGCCCCCTGACTTGCTGTAGCATGGAGCCCAGCCATCATCACTGTGTTTGGAAGAGACTCACACACAGGCAGAGGACCAGGAAAGCTTCAGAATGGAAGAGGGGAGGGCTCGGGTGTGCCTGCATGCGAGGCTGTTGGCCTGAGGATGGTGGCAGCGGCAGACTGGAGACAGGGATCTTGTGTGGTTGGCAAGGGGTGGATACTCGGCTTTCTCTATTAGTACTGAGTTAGAAATAGGGACAGAAGTTACAAAGGCCAACTATTAATCAAGTGCTGGCACTAGGGGCTGAGTGTTACGAGGGTGGTGGTTTGATTTCCTGCACGGTTACTAGAGACTGACAGCAGGCTGACTTCCTGGGTCAGTTGCTGAAGATCACGGGTTGGTTTCCTGGGACCCAGGTCAGTTGCTGTAGATCATGGGTTGGTTTCCTGGGACCCGGGTCAGTTGATCACGGGTTGGTTTCCTGGGACCCAGGTCAGTTACTGTAGATCATGGGTTGGTTTCCTGGGACCCGGGTTAGTTGATCACGGGTTGGTTTCCTGGGACCCGGGTCAGTTACTGTTGATCATGGGTCAGTTTCCTGGAACCCGGGTCAGTTGATCACGGGTTGGTTTCCTGGGACCTGGGTCAGTTGCTGTAGATCACGGGTTGGTTTCCTGGGACCCGGGTCAGTTGCTGTAGATCATGGGTTGGTTTCCTGGGACCCGGGTCAGTTGATCACGGGTTGGTTTCCTGGGACCTGGGTCAGTTGCTGTAGATCACGGGTTGGTTTCCTGGGACCCGGGTCAGTTGCTGAACATCATGGGTTGGTTTCCTGGGACCCAGGTCAGTTGCTGTTGATCATGGGTTGGTTTCCTGGGACCCGGGTCAGTTGATCATGGGTTGGTTTCCTGGGACCCGGGTCAGTTGCTGAAGATCATGAATTGGTTTCCTGGACCTGGCTGTTGTCCATTGGTATATTTAGTCTCTCAGTTTTTAAATATAGACAATGAGACCAAGGTGGTCTTTCCCAAAACTTTAGGGAAATCAAGATCATGCCCAATTCAGTTGACTCATTAAAGTATCCTAAAAATCCTTTTAGGATGAAAGAAACACTCAAATCCAAACAGGGAGAGTGGGGTGGTATTCTGCTCTCGTGTAAACGACGCACACTCTAGTGGGTTATATGTGATCCCATAACAAAGAGGCAGAAGTCTGTGGGGGCCCAGACCCTGGGGGACGAAAGTCCAGGCTTGAGGCTTTTGAGTGACAGCGCTAGAGCGCGGGGGAAGATGAAAGAGCACCCAAGATTGCCCAGCACCCACCACACAGACCCTGTCATGTCCGAGCACACTCTGACTAATGACATGGCTTGATATTCAGGTGACTGAATTCCGGTGAGCATGTGCCCTGGAGACTGTGGACAGGAACATCTCTATTACCGAAAGTGCACACATGGGCTGCCGGTCCTCTGTGAGGTTGGGTTGCCTGAGGGCAGATGGATAAAATCCAGTTTATGGGCATCCAGACCAGACAGGTCCTACCCCAAGGAGGTCTTGATCCAGGGGTCCCTGTGGGAGCTCAGCCCTCAGGCCGTCATCCTCAGCTTCTCTCTGGTGCCTTTGAGCAGCACCACAGCCCCTCCTGGGGTGGCCATAGAGGTTCTCAGTCAGTGCTGTGCTGAGCCACACGGGAGATCGAAGGAAAAGGAAAAGTCAGAAATTCTGATGCTGTCTTTATTCCCAATTTGGATATTTTGTTTTTCACAGAGTTTTACATTGACGTGTGTAAACACTGCATCAAAATATTCTTTCTCTCAATGCCATTTTGCACTCAAGTGACTGTCCGACCTGAGCCTGGTCCTGCCTGCAGTGTCCTGAAGACCCCAACAGAACGCTGGGTCTCTTCCTCCCCCAGACACTCCTCTACTTTATGCATTCCAAAGCCAGCTGCTCAGCTGAGCCCTGATGCAAGGGAAAATGTGTAGTTGAAAATCTATTGTATGTGAGAACATAATGAAATACGAATCGAGCAATGCAACATTGCTCCAAACTTTAGAAGTAACAGCAACAGAGAGACCCACTTGCCATTGTGCTATTAGGGACAGACGCCTTCCTGCTTTTGAGCTTGGGAAACCCAGGGGCTGGTAGGCAGAGTTTCAGACACGGAGACCTGTTACCAAACCAGAACAGAGTGAGATGGGTGGATACTGGCCACGTGTGCCAGGAAATGACATCCACGTGCACAGGAGGCTGCCCCGTCTGCCCGGCAACCTCACTGCCCAGTACAGGGAAGCTGTTCATCAGACCATGTTGGATCCTCCTCCTCCTCGTGTGGCATTCCTGCTTGGACAGCGATGGCATCAACAGAGGCCTCCTTGATGCCGGGCATGTGAAAAATCAATGATGCTGAGGAGGGCGGTGATGTTTCAATGCCCCGAAAGGAGAATAACTGTAAAAAGAGCCTGGCAGGGTGGGCACTGGTCTGTGTAGGGCATGGACCTCTAGGAAGAGCAGCACTGCCCCCCTGAAAGTGGTTCCAGTGAGTGCCACTGCATGGGAGGGAGGTTCCCCTGGCAACCTCCAGACGACACTGAGGTACACACAGAGGGCAGTGGGGTTAGTCCATGGGCTGTGGCGTGATGTCAAGGATGCCCAATTTGAATTTTGAATTTTGGATAAACAATGAAGGCTTTTCTAGTATAAGTGGGACCCACATTGTGCACAGGCATCCTGTATTTTTACTTGCTACCTCTGGCAACCCCCGAGTGTCAAGGTTCTGAAAGCAGAGGGCATGGAAGGCTCTATTTGTGTCTCCCATATGAGACTGCTGGCAGCTATTGAGAGCCCAGGCAAGGGTACCTGGTGAGCCACATCTCCCTCTGTCCCGGCAGGGCTGTTGGGAGCCCAGGAACCTAGGTGGGTTTTAGCTCTGGGTCTTTGTAATTTCTTAAGAAAACCCTCCAAGTTAGAAAGAGGCAGGAGAAGGGGAGGAGTTGCAGAGAAAAGGGAAGGGAATGATTAAGGGGCTATAGGACTGCTTGATTTATGGCTTAGGGGTAGAAATAGAAAGAACTAGATAGGATTTACCTTAATCGTACAGTGACTAATTGCTCAAAGATTGGTGACAGAGATGAATGCTGGTAAATATCTTTCCGAGCAAAAGCATCAAAGGTGATTAAACTCTGCTGGAATTAAGGACAATGCCACAGGGTTAAGAAAAGAGGGAAAAACATTAATAAGATGAAGAATTTTTCTCTGAAACCTTATTCATCATGGGCCCTGCATGCTACATTGATATCTGATGTTTCACCCACTAACTTGTTCTTTGGATGTTTTCCTCATTCCTGAAAACTTTTGTTCCAGTCCTCTGGAAGTCACTATGGAATGGGGGTTTGGTGAAGGAAAGAGGACTGTGGGGATGTTTCTGTTTCTGAGATATGAAGTAAGCACAGTGTGTTAGGAGAAGTGCAAAATTCTAGGGGAGGATGAAAATACCTTCCGAAGGAGGGGCAGGTAGGCAAGAAGCAGCCGCACCCAGCGTAGCGATGATTTGCTTATAGACATACGTCTTTGGGACTTACTTCACACCAGGGTCTCCAGGGAAGGAACCAGACAAACTTGCCCGGGGGAAGCTTCTATTTGGAAGGTCCCTTTTTTTTTTTTGGAGACGGAGTCTTGCTCTGTTGCCCAGGCTGGAGTGCAATGGCGCAATCTCGGCTCACTGCAACTTCTGCCTCCCGGGTTCAAGTGATTCTCCTGCCTCAGCCTCCCAAGTATCTGGGATTATAGGTGCCCACCACTACACCCAGCTAATTTTTTTTTGTATTTTTAGTAGAGATGGAGTTTCCCCATGTTAGTCAGGCAGGTCTCGAACTCCTGACCTCAGGTGATCCACCCGCCTCGGCCTCCCAAAGTGCTGGCATGAGTCGCCACGCCTGGCGGAAGGTCCTTCTTAGAGGCAAGCACGTGGTTCTGAATACTGGGAAGCTACTGCAGGATCCAACTTTGCTTTTCATCAGGGTGTGGCGGTGAACTTCCTGTACCGCATGGCTGGCAGGTGAGAGCAGAGATGAGGCCTCAGTGCGTAAACCACCCCCCCAGACACACGCCTCCCCGTCTGCAGCAGCTCCGTTGGCCCAGGTGAACTGATGGATGCTGTGCCCCTTCACGAGGGGGTTCCTCAAAGTGTGCCACCTGCTTGTGTTGGTGACAGAAGTGGTCTCAGAAAGTAACTCTCTGCCAGGCAACAGCTTCATGAACAATTTTGATCCCATGTTTATACGTTTAAAGTCTGAATGAGCTATTTCAGTTTTTGAAGTGTATACTGCATGTGATTGGGAATACAGTGTTGTTTGAGAATTTGGGGAGGGACACTCTTAGGATATGCCCATTACAGGTGTTGTTTGAGAATTTGGGGAGGGACACTCTTAGGATATGCCCATTACAGGTGTTGGGAGGTACCGTCATGCTTTCTATTGAGAGTGAAAAAGGGAGGAGAAAGAACCTCCCAACTTGAGCTGCTGCAACTTAGCTAGCAAGCGGACACACTGTAGCCTCCCGTCAGGAGACTGTCGCTCCCGCCTGCCTGTCGGTTGCACGATTAGAGGCTGAGTGGCCCTTCCAACGTGGAGAAGCACGTTTGATGCACATTTTCTTCATGTCCATCGGCTCCCAGGTATGAACGTGCTCAAGGCTGCCCCAGGCACAGGACTGATTCAGAATCAGAATCTTGGTTTTATAGAAAAGACAGTTAATAATCCTCCGCAAAGAAACTGGTTTGTAAGAATATTGTAATATATATTATGTGTGCACTCATCATTCTTCTCAGAACAACTATGAATGTATTAGTCTTTTATTTACAGGGTTGTTTCTATTATTTGTCAACTATTTAGTTCAGCAATTAGAAATAAGCTTCAAGGCAAGAACGTATATTAATAATTATAATTAGGTTTCGGAAAAATTAAAACCAAGTGAAAATAAATGGTTCCATCTCTAGAAGAAAATTGCTGCTTTGTTGTCAAGTTAGCACGGAGGCATTAAGAATTGTAGATGGTTTACAACCCACTCTTATTTATGTAGTAGGGAATGCAGGAGCAAAGGAGGCGTGCAGCTCCTCTGCACATCTGTTCCTACGAGGTGACTTGAATGTTTGTTTTGTGTTTGGTGCCTAAAGTCCAAGCATATTTAGAAGTGATATGTTAAAGCCAATTGGTAAGGACCTAAAGTTGGTACATTGAAATTTGTGACTTTCTTTGGTATTATCCTGCGGACAGATGGTGCTGGTCTTGCAGATTCTCTGGGGTGCAGTCAGGAGCAGGCAAACTGGCAATTTTAACACACTGTAAGATGGTCTGGAAGCCCCAGAGAAAGCAATCACCTGAGACGCTGGCAATTTTCTGCCTCTTGGAAAGGATTAAAGTCAACCTGAAGCAGGCCTCTCTGGCTCAGCAAGCCTGGAACCCAGCAGCTTCCTGGAAGCCCCGTAGAGCTGTGTGGCGACCGTAATGGTGCTTGCAGGGCGTGAGGGATTCTTTTTGCCCCCTCTGTACTGAAGAAACCATTTTGCTTTCTTGCCTGAAGGAAAACGTTGCTGTTGTTTAATATAAGTAGCAGGAGGAGAACCCGGCACAGCAGGTATATGGCATCTGAAGACTCTCTGGAGAGACCTGGAGTTCTGTTCGGCAACGTTTTCTCTTTCTGGTGTGTCTCAGAGGTACCTCTGTGCTCACCTGATGACCTGTGGTCTGTCTGCCAAGGGGCGAGCTCACGTCCACTCTGCATGAACAAATCGCCCCTCCAGAGGGCCACCTGGAAACAGTGCTTGCTGCGGGGACCCTGCGGGGGGACTCAGGAGACACGGGGTCTAATTCTGCATAACCTTGACGACTGCATAACCCTGGGCGAGTTCCTTGACTTCTCCAGGCCTTGGTTCCTTTATTTCCAAAACAAGTTTGGACTTGATGTTTTCTAGCTCTTAAGTTTTGCAATTCTATGTTTCCTTGATATAAAAATGTATTCTAAGCTCAGTATTTTTCTGACAGAAGTTCGGGCTCATGTTGCTCAATCACGTTCTAGAACCAGGGTCCAAAAGTTAGAGCAGCCTGTGTGTGCGTGTCCTCTTCCCACCAGAGCCCCTGAGCTCCATGCTCCTGCTCCCCAGGGTTGCTCCCACAGGCAGTCCGAGCAGGGCCCCTGAGCTCTGTGCACCTGCCACCCAGGACTGCTCCCGCAGGCAGATTGAGCGGGGCTCCTGAGCTCCCTGTGCCTGTTACTCAGGACTGCTCCCACGGGCAGATGGAGTGGGCCCCCTGAGCTTTGTGTACCTGCCACCCAGGACTGTTCCTGTGGGCAGATGGAGGAGGGCACATCCCACATCCCACTTACTTTGGGATGTGCTCTTGTACATATGGTCGCTTAGAAAACAAGGCCCTCATCACGATTCAGTTGATCTCATTACCGAGCAATAAATTGGAAATTGCAATGAAATGAGGTTGATTTCTGACTGACAAATTTTGGTTTCAGGGTGGAAAGGAAATAATCATATTTAAAGCTGCAACAGCTGTTGCGTTGTATTATATTTTAAACCCTTTTAGAGGAATTAGTTAATTAATTTTAACATTGTTAAACTCTCCTTAATAGTGTTCCAAAATACCTAGCAGTGATTAATCATGATCAGAATTTTTATCAGTCATGATCTAATACGTTTTCCCAAAAAGAAGATTTTATTGCACATTAAAATTACTTAGTTCATATTCTTTAATTGTAGATCTTAATCTTGTTTGAAAATATAATCTTTATCCATTCAGTGTCGTGCAAAGTTAGTGCCTCTCCTCAAAAAAACATTTTCAAACTTTGCTTGGATTCTTTTCTTCCTTTTGCTAAGCCATATCATTTAATTTCATGTGGCTTTCATGAGTAATTGTTTTCAACAGTTTCTAAGAGTTTCAGTCAGCAATATTTCATTCCAGAATAAAAGGTAATGATCCGTAAATTCCTAATGCCATAATTTTATAGCCAGTAAATTAGTCTTTAATGGGTTCAATAAGTTCTGTGATGTATGTCATTAATTGTTAATGGTGTTTTAACTAGATAATTGTTAGGAAGGGCTGTTTATCATCACCACCGGTGAATGACTGATCCGTAGTTTTGGTTCCACTCCATATCGTGGAGTTTATTTTATCTGGCTTTGTGGGCAGAGAGTTGATCAGGTGCCCAAAACGCACAGGCCAAGCATCCCCTTCCCACGTTAGCATATCCTGCGCTGAGACACGTAACCCTACAGCCTTCCATGCCAATTTACTTTATCTTCTGTATCAGTTAGCTGTTGGTCCTGTTATGCTGGGTAACAAACCACACCAGAATGCAGTGGCTAAAATAACCACTGTTCATGTTCACTGTGATGGTTGGTTTCCTGTCTCACGTTGGTGAGACTGTGGGATCCAGTTATTTAGTCAAATAAGAATCTCGTGTGACCATGAAGATATTTTGTAGATGTTCACATCATGATTCAAATATGAGTCATGTTTGAAATCTCCTTTCTTGTAGGAGATTGTAGATCTCCCTACAATCAGCAGACTCTGAGCCAAGCAGATGACTCTCCCTAATGTGGGTGGGCCTTATCCAATCAGCTGACATTCTTAAGAGCAAAGACCGAGGTTTCCCAGAGAAGGAGGACTGCAGTGTTAGCTCCTGCCTGTGTTTCCAGCCTGCAGCCTACCCCTCGATCCTGGACTTGCCAGCCTCCTTGCACATGTGCAGACTCCGTGAAGATGAGCTGGTCTCCTGTGGGCTCGGCTGGGGCAGGCTCTCCACTGCAGGTTGGGTCCACCTCTGTGCTCGCACCTCTCCTCCTCCTCGAGCGAGAAGCTTCCCAAGGCATGCGAAGCAGGAGGGTCAGCCTCGTCATTGTTATTATTATTTTTTTTTTTGAGATGGAGTCTTGCTCTTGTCACCCAGGCTGGAGTGCAATGGCATGATCTCCACTCACTGCAGCCTCCTCCTCCTGGGTTTAAGTTATTTTCCTGCCTCAGCCTCTCAAGTAGCTGGGATTATAGGTGTGCGCCAATGCACCAGGCTAATTTTTGTATTTTTGGTAGAGATGGGGTTTCACCATGTTGGCCAGGCTGGTCTTGAACTCCTAATCTCAACTGATCTGCCCGCCTCGGTCTCCCAAAGTGCTGGGATGACAGGCATGAGCCACTGTGCCCAGCCTGTGACCTCATCCTTTGAGCATGTTCCTCGCTGGTTTCAAGTTGGCCAACATCTCATTGGCCAATGCAGATCCCACGATGCAGCCCACGGTATGGGGCAGAGAAGTTCACTCCACTCGTGGTGGAAAGAACTACAAAGTCACTCGGCAAAGAGAGGAGATGAAGGAAGGGTGGAGGAGCGTGGCAACAATTCACTCCACCTCAGCTCCTCAGCCAAGTGAGGCCGGAGACACAGGGACCCCAATAGACACATCTCCCAGTTGCTTCTTACATATCCTGGACCAGAGAGAATAAGTTGCAGCAAGTCAAAGACACATACAATCGGTTTTCTCTAAAAACCCCACCAAGGCGCCACTGCAGAGGAGCACAGAATTCACGTTTGACAGCCTCAACATCCATCATGTTCACTGCCTGCTTTCGTGTGTCATGTTGGCGAGGCTGTAGTATCCAGTTACTTAGTCAAACAAGAATCTCATGTGACCATGGAGATATTTTATACATGTTTTTCCATTCAGGCAACCCTACGTGTGTCGGCAAACCGAGGGTTTACTTTTGGAGTTTTTGCCATTGTAAAAACGTGACCATGAGCACATTCCCTCTCCTCTCTGCATTTATGACTATTTCAGGTAGATAGTGTTGGATGCTGCTGCCACATGAGAACTCAACAATCATGTCTGCCTGGGGACGTCGGGTGGAGAAAGGGGGCACAGAGAAGACGTGGCAGGGTCCCTTGGAGGGAAGAGCATGGCTTTGCCAGTGAAGATGGATAAGCTTTGAAACAGGAATTCCTGGCCAAGGGAAAAACATGAGCAAATTCAGAGACAATGATAATTGGTGATAAATGATAATGACTTCAGCTTAAGCAAGCCTAACTCAGCTGATGCACATTCCAAATATTAACACTTGGGCATGGATGTCTTTGGTGATCTGTGTAATCTAGAAAAAATTACCCTCAAAAAATGTGCACAGGCACACATGAGACATACTTCCAAAGCCTTCAACAGCGTAGTGTAACACACGACTACAGAACTTGTAATCCATAACACACAATTACAGAACCCATAATTGTAAGGAATTTGTGGGCTGCAATACTATAATAGAAAGGTATTTATGAAGCAGAATCCATAGGATCGTTGATCAATTGAGCACATGAGATTAGGAAAAGGGAAAAATCAAGAATTGCCGAGTTTTCCAAATTGATGGATTAAGTGGAGACAAGGGGGCTGGCTGTCCCGGGGCACATGGAAGGGTGGGGTCTCCGGAAGGCGAAGGTTTCGGGTGGACCCTGTGCGGGTTATCCATGCCCAGGAGGCAGCTGTGCCTCCCCATCTGAGGCCCAGGAGAGAACTGGGCTCTGAAAACAGAAAGCAGGCATCGCTAACACAGGAAGGGTTTGGGACATGCCTGTGTGGCCTCAACACTCCTGGGAAGCCAGTAGGGACTGTGCCCGGCCGTGGGAGGCAGGCAGGAGAAGTGGAAGTACCTTCAGAGGGCAGCATCCCAGACTCAGGATGGAAGGGCATGCTCAGAGCAGAGAGCGATGGGAGAGGCAGCTGCCAGGGCGAGAAGAGCACTGAGCAGAGGCCGTGGATTTAGCACAAAGATCATCCATTTTTAAATTAGACCACCCAACCCCTTTGGAGATGCCTGACTATTTGCCTACCCCATCTGCTCTCATGGGAGACAGCGGAAGTGAGCTGAGGAGCTGCTGCAGGCTCTGGCAGTGGGTCCCGGGGTCCCTGGGAACAGGTGGAATCTGGAGTTAGTGAAGGACCCCGCAGGGTCTGAAAGGCATCCACACTCACCTCCCATTAAGCAGCACTGGTCTTGAGGACGGTGTCGTGCCCACAGTTAAAATTCTGGACGCACTGACTGTTCCATGAAGTGCTCCTTCCTTGAAATTCATGAGAATGGGACCTGGATTCCAATTCATCAGAAATATTCATTCTACACCCACCACGCAGAGAGTGGTATAGAAATACACTCAGGGCCCGATGGTGGCAGGTGCAGCCCCCACACAGAGTTCTTCCTGCTGTCCGAGCCTGTCATCCAGAGAGGCTGGAGATCTTCATGGGATAAAATGCTACTGCTGCTGAGGAATGGTAAACGAGTTGTGTGCAGAGTGACGTGGCATCAGTGGAGATAGAAAACCAACAACGCTTCGCCGTTCATACTAATATCTAAAATATCCCTGAGCTCAGCTCACGTATTCATAGATTTTTGAAATGCAGCGTATTGCACTGCCAATATGAAAGCACTGATATTATGCAATGTCTAAGTAGTGCTAACAAAACAAAAGTAACATAGCTTACAGAAATCCCAGAATTCAGGCAATCAAAAGGACTACTGTTCAAATCAGAACAAATTTAATAAAGATAGTATCAGATCTTGAAAAAGAACCTCCTCATATTACGTGTAATAATAACAACAACATGAATCAGTGAAAAGCAAGGTTGACTAAGCAGTAGAAAAAATATAAAACCACGTCAACATTATCCTCGCTAGTTTCAAAATGCGTATGAACTTTCTCACATGTAGAAGTTCATAGAGATCAAACGTAATCACTGCAGCCATCAAGAAACGATGCAGGTTGAAAATAAGAAGCAAGAATAGTAAGATTCATTCAGCACACTTGAGTAGCTGCTATGGGCCAGGCAACACGTGAGGTTCAAGCACACAGAGATTAGTAACAGTTCATTACTGCCATTGAAGAGCTAGCAACTTAATAAGTGAAATCACCCAAGGGAAGTATTTCAATGTATATAGCAATCCACTGATCACTCTTCATCTCTGAATACTTTTCCTTCCTTCGTTTTCTAAAATTTTAATTTATGTATAGTAAAATTCAGCCTTTTTGGTGTATAGTTATGTGAGCTTTGGCCCATATATATGGTCATGTACCCACCACCACACCAAGATGCAGAACTCTTTCACCACACCTCGAAACCAGCCCCACTGTGGCTTCATGGCACACCTCCCTTTACCCTGGACTCCCTTCTTTTCCAGAATGTCATGTGAATGGAAGAGTACAATATGTAACATTTGGAGACTTTTTTTTTTTTTTTTTTTTTTTTTGAGACAGGGTCTTGCTCTGTCACCCAGGCTGGAGTGCAGTGACTTGATCTCAGCTCACTGCAGTCTTGACCTCCCAGACTCAAGCCATCCTCCCGCCTCAGCCTCCCGAGTAGCTGGGACCACAGGCACGTGCCACCATGATGGGCTATTTTCTGTATTTTCTGTACAGACAGGATCTCACCATATTGCCGAGGCTGGTCTCAAATGCCTGAGCTCAAGCCATCCACTGACTTCAGCCTCCCAAAATGCTGGGATGACAGATGTGAGCCACTGCACCCGGCCTGCCTTCTCTCATCATAAAACACTTGAGAGTCACCATGTTGATGCTTGTATGCTGCTCAGCATTCTGTGGTGTGGTGAAATACACGTTCCCCAACTGAGGAACATTTGGCTGGTGACTAACTTTTGGTAATTATGGTAGGAGCTACTGTACAAATTCATATAGAGGTCTTTGTGCAAACAAGTTTTCATTTCACTAGGATAAATATCAGGAGTGGGATTGCTGTCTTGTATGTTAAGTGCACACCCATTAGAAGAAAAGATAGGAGAAAATATTCATGATCTTAGTTAGGCAAAGAAATAAGTCTTGGCAATAGCACCCGAAACAAGATGTTTTAAACAAAGAATATAAATTAGACTTTATCCAGACTAAAAGATTTTGCTGTATGGAAGATTCTCTTAAGAGAAATGCAACCCAAAGGTTAGGAGAAAATGTTTGCAAATTATTTATCTGACAAAGGACTTATATTCACAATACATAAAGAACAGTCAAAACTCAACAATAAGTAGTAAACAATCCAATAAAAAATGGGCAAAAAGTAAACATATTTTGCTATGGCAAATAAGCACATAAAATGCTCGACATCGGACTGGGGGCACAGTGGCTCACACCTGCAATCCCAGCACTTTGGGAGGCAGAGGCGGGTGGATCACCTGAGGTCAGGAGTTCGGGACCAGCCTGCCCAACATGGTCTGGGCTACTAAATAGACAAAAAAATTAGCCAGGTGTGGTGGTGGGCATCTATAATTACAGCTACTCGGGAGGCTGAGGTAGGAGAATTGCTTGAACGCAGGAGGTGGAAGTTGCAGTGAGCCAAGATTGCACCATTGCACTCCAGCCTGGACAATGAAAGAGAGACTCCATCTCAAAAAAAAAGCTCAACATCATTACTCATCACAGAAATGTAAAATAAAACCACAACAACAAACCACTAGCCACCCTTCAGAACAACAACAAACCACTAGCCACCCTTCAGAACGTCTAGAAAAGAAGCAAACTGAGCACAGCACATGTTGGTGGGGATGAGAGAACGGGAACACGCTGCTGGTGGGAATGCGAAATGGTGAATTCACAATGGTATATGGTTTATTCACTCATCAACTAATAGAGCTTTGGATTGTTTTTACTTTTTGGTTATGAATAATGCTGCTGTAAATACATGTGTACAAATGTTTGTGTATGTTTCTGATCCTCTTGAGTATATAAGTAACATTTCTGGGTCGTATGGTGACTCCATGTTTAAATGGTGAGGAATTTTCCACACTGCCTTCCAAAGCTGCTGCCACATTATGCGTTTCCACCAGCCAAGAACTGGAGTTCCAACTTTCCACACCCTCATCAACACTTATTATAAATACTTTTTGATCATAGTAAGCTGGCAGGTATGAAGCAATCTCTCATTGTGGATTTGATGTGCATTTCCCCGATGACTTATGACGTTGGACATGTCTGCATATGTTTATTGGCCATTTGCATATGTTCTTTGAGAAAATTCTCTTCAAATCCTTTGACCATTTTATAAATTAGGGGACTGGTCTTTTTATTTTTGAGTTGTAAGAGTACTTTACATATTCTGGTTTCTAGACCTATGTCAGGTATATATTTGGAAATCTCCCATCCTGTAGATTGTCTTTTCACGTTCTTGGTGTTGTCCCTGTGAAGGACAAAAGATTATAATTTCAATAATATCCCGTTTAATTTTTTATTTTGTTGCTTGTGTTTTTGGTGCCGTATCTAAGAAACCATTGCCTACTTCAAGGTCGTGAAGCTTTGTGTCTAAGTTTTCTTCCAAGAGTTTTGCAGTTTTAGCACTTACGTTTAAGTCTTCAATCCATTTTCAGTTAAAATTTGTATAGGGTAACAGGTAGGTCCAACTTTATTTGTTTGCATTTGGATATCCAATCGTCCCAGCACCACCCCTTGTTGAAAAGACAACTCTTTGCCCGTTGAATTGTCTTGGCACCTTGACTGAAGATTGATTGGCTCTAAATGTGATGGTTGATTTTTTGGACTCTCGTTTCTTCTCTTCCATTGATCTATGAGTCTATTCTCATGCTCAGACGACACTGTCTTGTTTATTTTAGCTTTGTCATAAGTTTCGAAATCAAGAAACGTATCGTCCAACTTCTTTTACAAGTTTGTCTTGGCAGTTTTGGGTCTCTTGCATTTCCATACACATTTTAGGCTTACCTTAAAATGTCTATAAAGAAGCCAGCTGGAATTTTGATAGCATCAAATCTGGGGCATATTCCCATTTTAATACTATTAAGTCTCTTGTTCTATAAACAGTGGATGTCTTTTTAATTTTTTAGGTCTTCTTTAATTGTTTACAGTAACATAGTTTTTAATGTACAAGTTTTCATTTAATTTGTTCAATTTTTATGCTATTGTAAATGTAATTGGTTTTGAATTTTATTTTTAGATAGCTCATTAGTAGTATATAGAAATACAATCGATATTTGCTTATATCTGAAACATGGCAGAACTTGTTTATACTAATTTTTGTGTGTGTGGATTTTTGGGATATCATATATGCACGGTTAGGTCATTTGTGAATAGAGATGGTTTTACTTCTTTCTTTACAATCTGAATGCTTGTCTCCCCTTACCTAATTGCTCTGACTAGAATATCCAGTACAATGTTGAATAAATTTTTTTTTTTTGAGACAGAGTCTCGCTCTGTCGCCCAGGCTGGAGTGCAATGGCGTGATCTCGGCTCACTGCAAACTCTGCCTCCCGGGTTCACGCCATTCTCCTGCCTCAGCCTCCCAAGTAGCTGGGACTACAGGCGCCCGCCACCATGGCTGGCTAATTTTTGTATTTTTAGTAGAGACAGGGTTTCACCGTGTTAGCCAGGATGGTCTCGATCTCCTGACCTCATGACCCGCCCGCCTCAGCCTCCCAAAGTACTGGGATTACAGGCGTGAGCCACTACACCTGGCCAAAATTCTTAAAAGAACTTTTTTTTTTTTTTTTTGTCTTGTTCCTGATTTTGGTAGAAAATATTTCAGTATTTCATTATTATACATGATATTAACTGTGGATTTTTATATATGTCTTCTCTAAGGTTGAGAAAGTTCCTTTCTATTCATAATTTGTTGATTGTTTTTTATCAGCAAAGGATGTTGGGATTTGTCAAATGATTTATCTTGTGAGTTAACCATGTGGCATTTATTCTTTATTTTATTAGTATGACCAATTTTCATATGTATTCACTTTTCTTTTCTTTGGGATCAGAGTAATACTAGCCTCACAATGAGTAAAGAACTATTCCCTTCTCTTCTGTTTTTTGAAGAGTTTGTAAAGAAAAAGTATTCATTATTCTTTAAACATTTGGTAAAATTTACCATTGAAATCGTTTGGTCTTTGTGGGAAATTATTTGATTATCAGTTAAATCTCTTGTTATAGAGATTTATAGAGATTTTATAATTAAGATTTTTAATTTTTTCTTGAGACAGTTTCGGTAGCTTGTTTCTTTCTAGGCATTTGCACATTTTATCTAAGTTATCTAATTCACTGGCATGTAACTGTTCATAGCATTCTTTTGTAATCCTTTTTATTTCTGTTAGGGGTATTATTCCTTTTTTCATTCCTGATTTTAGTGATTTGAGTCTTCTCTCTTTTTCTTCATAGTCTAAAGTGTATCAATATTATTGATCTTTGAAAAGGGAAAAGCTTTTGCTTTTGTTGATTTTCTCTACTGGTTTTAATTCCTGATTTTACTTGTTTCTACTCTCATCTTTACTATTTTCTTCCTTTTGCTTGCTTTAGATTTATTTTGCTCTTCATTTTTCAATGTCTAAAGAGTGTTAGCTTACTAATTTGAAATTTTTCTTTTTTTTAAAAAAGTACATATTTTCAGCTATAAATACTCTGAAAAGCACTGGCTTAGTTGCATCCCATAAGTTTTGTTATGCTGTGTCCTTGTTTCCAGTCATGTCAACGTACTTCCTAATTTCCTTTGTGATTTCTTCTTTGACTCATGGGTTATTCAGGAGGGTGTAAATTGATTTCCACCTTTTAATTTTCCCAAATTGCCTTCCATTATTGATTCCTAGTTTCATTCCATTGTGATCAGAAATCATACTCTTTATTATCTTAATCATTTTAAATTTATTGAATTTTAAATTTAAATTTAAATCCTTTAAAAAATTATATCAATAAATTTAGAATTACTGAATACACTATGGCCTAACATTTAGTCTGTTCTGGAGAATGTTCCATGTTTACTTGAGAACAGTGTGTATTCTACTGTTGGATAAAATGTTCTATACGTATTGGTTAGGTTTAGTTGATTTATAGTGTTTTTTAGACTTTATCAATTGGTCTTATATCTAATTGTCCTATTCATTATTAAAAGTCAGATATTGAAGTATTTGAGTATTTTTATTAACTATTTCTACCTTCAATTCTGTCAGTTGTTGCTTCATGTATTTTAGCCTCTGTTTTTAAATGCATATTGCTTATAGTTGTTATATCTTCTTGATAGATTGATCTTTTATCATTAAAATTGTCCTACTTTGTCATTACTAGCAGCTTTGCCTTAAAGTTTATTTTTAGTGTAGCTATGCCAGCTCTTTTTTGGTTATTGTTTGCACAGTATATCTTTATCCATCCCTTCACTGTCAACCTACTTATGTCTTTGGAAATAAAGTATATCACTGCAGACAAAATATAGTTGAATCATGCCATTTTTATTCATCCTGCCAATATCTATCTTTTGACTAGAGCATTTAATTCATTCATATTTTATGAGTTATTTATAAGGTCTGGTTTACATCTGCCATTTTGTTAATTGTTTTCTATATGCCTTATGTCTTTTTGGTTCCCTTAGCTTACCATTACTGTTTCCCTTTGTCCTAAATATATATTTTCTAGTGTACAATTTTAAGTCCCTTGTTTCTTTTAGTATATTATGTTATTGAGTTATTTTCTTAGTAGTTGACTGAGGATTACCATTAGTATCTTAAAATCATCTAGTTTGGATTAATACCAATTTAATTCTAATTGTACACAAAATTTTACTTCTATGCTGTTATTGTCCTATAACTGGCATCTTTACAGAGTACATGGCTGTCATCACAGATCTATAATTGTTGCTTTGTGCTATTTCCTTTTAAATCAGATAGGAGAAAAACAGGTACAAACAAAAAACACTTTTATGCTGTGTTTTATATTTAGCTGTTACCTTTACTGATGGTACTTTAGAAAAAAATTCTTTATTTTGATGTGAGTTATAGTCTAATATTGTTTGATTTCAGCCCAAAAGATTCTAGTATTTCTTGTAGGGAAGATCTCATAGTGATAAACTCTCTCAGAATTTTGTTTATTTGGGAATGTCTTAATTTTTCCTTCATTTTTGAAGAACAGTTTTAGATACAGAATTCTTACTTGACTTTCTTTTCTTTAGCATTTTGTAAATGTTATTCCACTGCCTTCTTGCCTTTATAATTTCTAATGTAAAACCAGCTGTTGATCTTGTTGAGAATCTCTCATATGTCATGAATCACTTCCCTGTTGCTGCTTTCAAGAGTTTCTTTGAAATTTTGTCTTTGTTGAAAGATATCCTACTTGGAATTTGGAGAGCTCCTTGGTTATATAGATTAATGTTTTTTATTCAATTTGGGAAGTTTTTTGCCATTGTTTCTTCAAATAGTCTTTCTTCCCCATTTTGTCTTTCCTTTCATGCTGAGACTCCCATTACATATATGTTTATTTGATCATTTTCCATAGGTCTCTGAGGCTCTGTTTATTTCTCTTCATTTTCTTTCTTCTGTTTCTCAGAATGAATAATCTCAGCTGATGTATCTCTAAGTCTGCCAATTCTTTAACCTACTAAAATCTGCTATTGGTTCCTTCTGGTGAATTTTTAATTTCAGTTACTGTAGTTTTTAGCTCCAGACTTTCTATTTGGCTATTTTCTTATAATTTCTGCCTTTCTATTGATATTTTTGATTTGGTGAGACATTGTTCTCATACTTTCCATTGGTTCTTTGAGCATATTAACAATAGAAGATTTAAAGGCTTTGTCTAAAAAGTTCAATGTCTGGGCTTCCCAGGGGATAATTTGTATAAAATACCTTTTTCTTTGTGGGTGGATCACAGTTTCTTGTCTCTTTCCTTGTCCCATAGCTTTTTGTTGAGAGCTGGACATTTTATGTAATATAATGTGCCAACTCTGGAAATCAGATTCTTCCCCTTCTTCCAGGCTTTTGGTTATTCTTTGTTTAGTAAACTTCCTAAACGAATTTTATAAAGTCTATAATTTTTAAAATCTTATGTAGCCAATGAAATCTCTGCTCAGTTATCTTAGTGGTCAACTAATGATAAGACAAAAACGTCCTAAATGTCTGGAACCAAGAAGTCGCCCATCTTTGCTGAGGGTCCAGGTTGTGTGTTCTCACTGTCCTTATAGATCCTGCCTTTAACCTACATTTGGTTGATTGCAATTCTGAACTGTTTCTGATTTTAGGGTTAATTTTTCCAACCCTAGGTTTTCTATTTGTTCCTTCAATAAAGAAGCATTTTAGAATACCTGACTGTTTTATTTGGCTAGAGAATTGTATTTAGCTCAGATATAACAAAAAATAGACATAATGGGATAATCTTAAGAATTATTATTTTTTAATAAGGACTTTTTTTTTTAAAAGTCAGGTAGAGCAAGATAGACATGGAAGATCTTCCTGGGTCTAGAACAAGACCCCTTCCCCTGTCACCCTGTGAGCCCTGGGCTATACATTGGTTACCTACTGCAGTTAGCACAGGTGTCCTGACATTCAACATACAGGTATGTGCACTTGTGTTTCACTGGCTAGGGAACCATGGACCACAGAGGCCTTTGACATCTCTTATCACCCAAAGTATGTGGCACAGCACTGTGCTTATAGGACACACTCAAAAATTTTTTTGACAGTGATGGCAAGAGATTGGATTTCCATACCCAGGTCTTTCCCTGGTTTGTTCAAAGCCTGGAGTATTTATTTACCCTAACTCCTCAAAACAGACGAATTCGTTCTTGTAAATGTAAGGTTTGCGGGACTTACTCTGGCAATTAGTTAAGGCTATCATTCTGCAGAAATCGCTTTGTAAATCAGCTTGATTATTTGGCTCCGTTTATATTTGAAAATTTTAATATGGAGGAATTCATTGCCCAACCGAAGACATACGCCCTATTCAAATGCACAGACAAATGCAGACCTCAGGAAACAAAACAAGCGCACTCCCCGTACTGTTCCTTTGGATCACGGGTCTCCAATTCCAAGCTCTAGTGGAAATAATGAAATGTCAGCCCTCGCATGCCACAAAATTCAAATCCCAATGAAAAAGAGCGAAAGGCTCTTTGCCATTTGCTTCAATATATACAGAACACAAAACAGTGATTTGGACACCAGCAATTCATGACGAGGCAAGGAAACAAACAAACACACACACACAAATCTACAGGTGGGTTTGTTTTTAAGGTCCCTTCACAACAGCAGCCAACAGCCTTGAGCAGCAGGAAACCTCCAGACCCACTTCTCATCCTGCGTGAGTCCTGAAGGCGGGAACGTGGCTGGTTGAGGTTCAAAGACCTGCGCTCTAATTACCAGCGTAATTAGAATAAGAACATGTTGCTCCCTCCAGAGGGGCCAGCCCCGCGCCTCTGCTGCTCTGGGAGAGCGCGTGGTGCAGAATTCCCACGGAGCTGCAAGGGAGGAAAAGCGACCCCACGCTGAGCTGCCAACGTGGTTGTTAGCGCGCCCCGTGTAATTTCGTGCCACCGTTTTGAATGTGCTAACGAGGCACGTTATTCTTAGCCCCGTCGGGGAGGGGATCAGGTTCCTGCACAGTTGTGCTGCTGGCGGAAGTGACTCGTTTTCTAACGACCCCCGTGACAGCCAGAGAATGTCCGTTTCTGGGAGCGCAGCACAGGCTGTGCCACGGAGGAGCCTCGGGCCAGGGGCCTGGTGGGCGCCTGGAGGCCGCTGGGCAGTTGTGGGAGGGACGGTGACTCCCCACTCCGGGTGACTAAGGGCACGCAAACCAGAAGCCGTTTGGGATTGAGATGAATAAGCCACAGTGAGTGGTTAGAAGCAGGTTAGGAAGAAGCGGGGATGAGAAAGCCGAGTAGGGTTCTGGGCTGGAGCCGTTCACTGAGACAGGAACCTTGGGAGAGGTGCGGTGTCTCCCTGGAGTCTCGTTGCAAATGTCCAGAGAGCGGCTGGAACCCCTCGAGGCTACAGCACCTGGACGCTGACCTGGGGTGTAGGTCTGGGAGCAGTCGGCCCTCAGGTAGTTCACTGACACCATGAGTCTGCAGGGGCACCCGGGCTGTTGTGGGTGGTGCTGTGGAGGGAGAAGGGTCTGGTTCTGCCCCCAGAGACTGGGAACAGTGATGGGGTGGGAAGGGAAGGGACCACAGAGCAGGCCAGGGAGGGAACTGGGGGGCTGGGGATCCCCCAGCCCTGGAGCCATGGGTGCAGGAGAACCATCTGCTGGGGGGCCCAAGGAACTGAGCAGCACCCACTGGGAATCATAACCCTGGGTTCTGGGCAAGGGCTGGCTCATGGGTGGGGAGAGGAAGCCAGACCTGGGTGACTGGAAGAGCAGGAGGAGTGAGAAGTCGGGGAAATGGGGTGGTAGCAGAAGGGTCTTAGGAGCAGGAAAAGACTTTCCAGAACTCCCCAGGGGAGACTTAGGGAGAGGAAACCCAGAGGCCTGGGGCTCGGCGGGTGGGGGTCCGGAAGGGCATGCACCTTCTCCAGCTTCCCAGACACCACGACAAAAGACATCGTTTTTCGCTGCACAAAAGCAGCCAGAGGCGGGCTCTCCCACGCTCCGGAAGCAAAGGGAATGATCTGGCTAGGGAGCAGCACTCCACGGTGACTCGGTCCTGCTGTCTAGCCAGCCTCCGGTGCTCGCCTGTGGGCCACCCCGGGCAGATCACCTGACTCTCTGAACCACTCTGAACATCAGCCTCTTCACCTCTAAATGAGGGTGCTGGCCGTGTGCACCCACAGGTGTATCCTGAGGTTTGACACATGCAAAAAGCTTAGGACAGTAAATACTAATAGGCTAGTACAAAATAGTGTTTTTGTCACTAAAAAAAAGTGGCAAAACCCACAATTACTTTTCCACCAATGTAATATTAATTGTGAGTGACTGGGTCAGTTTGCTGCAGCTTTCTGATCCCTGCCCAACCTGCGACCAGCTTCCAGGAGGACAGGAGCGGCCTGTGACTGTGGGTCTTAAAGGCAAGAGAACAACAGAGAGGTGTTTCTGGCCCCTCTTATGTGAAATGAAGACTTTTTAATGTGAATTTAGAAGTAAGTCCTGAGAGTGAAAACAAAATCAGACCCTGGAGAACAGCAGAAAGTCCAAAGGAGATGAAGGCCAGGGAACCCCAGGCGAAGTTAAATCAGCCCGACAGGAGCACAGACGCATGATGGGGCACTAGGTGGGAGTGATGGGAGGGCACAAGCTGCCTTCTGGGGTGATGGAATGCTCTGTAGCTTGCTCGGGGTGTGGGGTACTCGCAAACGAGCATTGGTCAGAACTAATTGAATGGTAGCACTTGAGATCTGACCAGTTTGATACATGCTCACTAGGCCTCAATCTAAAAAAGGAAAAAGAGAAAAAAAAGAGTTAGAAACTAAGGGCTAGAGGAAATAAGTGACAGACAAGGAAAGGCTTCTGTAACCAGAATGTGTCTTTTTCACAGGGAAATATGAACCATATGTCTATACACGTGTGCACATATGAACATGAATCTGTGAATGTGCACACACATGCACACACATGTACATTCACACATGCACAAATGCATGTGTGTATACCTGCGTGGGAGCATATACAGATGTACATGCACACGTACACACAAATGCATGTGTGTACACCCACGTGGAAGCATATACACATGTACATGCACACGTATGCACAAATGCATGTGTGTACACCCACATGGGAGCATATACAGAGGTACATGCACATGTATGCACAAATGCATGTGTACACCTGTGTGGGAGCATTTACATGTGTACATGCACACATATGCACAAATGAATGTGTGTACACCTGCGTGGGAGTGTATACAGATGTACATGCACACGTATGCACAAATACATGTGTGTACACCTGCGTAGGAGTGTGTACTGATGTACATGCACACATGCATGTGTGTATACCCACATGGAAGTGTATACGTATGTACATGCACACGTACGCACAAATACATGTGTGTACACCTGCATGGGAGCATATACATATGTACATGCACAAATACATGTGTGTACACCCGCGTGGGCACATATACAGATGTCCATGTACAAATACATGTGTGTATACCTGCATGGGAGCATATACAAATGTACATGCACACATGCACAAATGCATGTATGTACACTGTGTGGGGGATGTATACAGATGTACATGCACACGTGTGCACAAATGTGTGTACACCTGCATGGGAGCATATAGAGATGTACAGGCACATGTATGCACAAATGCATGTGTGTACTGTGTGTATACCCGCATGGGAGCGTATACATATGTATACAGGCGAACATGAATACGCACATGTGTATTTATCCACACATACATATACACACACGTGCATGCATATGTATAAACCCAGCACACGCAGATGAAAGAGTGAAAGGGGAGACAGAAAAGTGAATCTGGGCTTTCGCCAACTCACACTTCTGTCTAAACAAGTCAACTGTGGTCCCTGCCCAGTGCATACCAAAAAGGTCTGCACATCCCTCATGGTCCACTTTCTGCATGGACACTTCGCGTTTCCCAACAGAGCCGGGGCCCATTGGAAACGCAGGTTGGGTTCAGAGGTCGGTTTCCATGGCGTCCTGCCACTCTCCAGCTGCAGATCTTGCACGCAGCCGTCTAACTTCCCCACACATCAGCCATCCTCCTACAGCTACAGATGAGCAGAGAAAGGAGAGAACACATGTGTAAGGCACTTATCCTGCACCCAAAACAGACGCGTGCTCAGTACAGGATGGATCACATCATCTCCATCGTCATTATCGCCGTCATTGTCACCTCATCGTCATCGCCATCACCATGAAGGGGAACAGCTCTGCTCTTCTCTAAGGAAGAGCTCTCTGCCAGCTCTTAGCCATGATCTGTCTTTGGACCCTAATGGAACAGAGGAAGACAGCGTTACAAAGTCAGGCTCCAGGCCCCACACAGTGGGCAGGCCCTGGAATCCAGGAACCTCCCCCGTTCCCAGTGGGCCCTCAGCTTAGAGAGCAGGAGGCTGGGAAGGCTTGTGCTGGGTACAGGGCCAGGCGGGTCCTGCATGTGTGAATGGGTGCAGAGGTGAGAAAGGCATCTAGGGTGGGAGGAGTCACACACACAAAGGCTCTGAGCTAGGAAAGGGCAGACAGCTAGGGGAGCTGGCATGGAGGCCTCTGGGTGTTGTGGCGGTGCCAGCTCGGGCACCCTGTGTCAGTCCTGAACAGAGGAGACACACTCCTTGTCTGCATTAGTCCGTTCTCACACTGCTGGGAAGAACTGTCCGAAACTGGGTAATTTATAAACAAAGGAGGGTTAATCGACACAGTTCTGCATGGCTGGGGAGGCCTCAGGAAACTTACAATTATGGCGCAAGGGGAAGCAGGCACGTCTCACACTGTGGCAGGTGAGACAGCATGTGAAGGAGGCACTGTCAAACATGTATAAAACCATCGGATCTGGGCAGAACTCACTATCACAAGAACAGCCTGGTGGAAACTGCCCCCAGGATCCAATCACCTCCCACCAGGGTCACTCCCTCAACATGCGGGGATTATCGGGATTACAATTCAAGATGAGATTTGGGTGGGGACACAGCCAAACCATATCACCATTCTCCCGTGGCGTGCATCGCCATGGGCGAAGTTCACTATACACAAATACAAGCACACACAAACAGTGCATATGCCTGCAGTGCCAGGAAGAGGAACCTGGGCAAGGAAGTGCCAGGAGGTCAGAAGAAGCATTTTGGCCTCTCTGAGGAGGTCACACCCAGAATCTGAGCACCTTCATAAGGATGGAGGCCAAGGTTCCATCTCTACTCAGTTTCTGTGCTGAAACCTACCCTCCAATGCCATAGTATTGAGAGGTGGAGCTTTAGGAGGGGATTAGGTCAGGAGGATAGAGCCTGCATGAATGGGATTAATGACTTGTAAAACAGGTGCCATTCAAAAGCAGAAAAAGCCCTTACCAGACAAGGAATCTGCCAGCACCTTGAGCTTGGACTTCTCAGCTTCCGGTGAGCAACACGTTTCTGGTGTTTAACAATCACTCAGTCTGAGATGTTTTGTTATCGCAGCTTCAGCAAAGTAAGATGGTCGCTAGCAAGCCCAGGCTGCAGGACACCCTCTGTACGAGGCAGGTGTCTGTTCCCTGAGCCCCAGAGTGTAGCCATGGCAGCTGTGTCCACGTGGCCTCAGCCCCCGTGGTGTGGTGGAGTTGGGGAGGTCGTGCTTCCTGGGTTCCTCACTCCCAGGAGAAAGGAGGGCCGGGATAGACATGCCCAGCATTCCTCGCAGGTGTACCAGGTCAGGCCTCCAACTCCCCGGGGTAGAGGGAGGCCCGAGTTACACTGGGAGCCTCCTTCAGGGGAGGGCCATCCCCCCAGGAAAGCGAAACCTAAGATGTGATTAGTGGTGATTAGGAGGTGGGCGGAGGACCTGTGTCTGAAAGCCCTCAGGGCCAGAACGCAAGTCCTGCACTGGAAAGAGTGAGAGGGGTCCCGCGGTTGGGCCCAGAAAACAGGGGGACAGGAGGGAACACAACAGTCAGGGGAGGGCCGTGCAGGGGACTCCGCTCTGGCTAGGCCTCTGGGCATGTTTCAGAAGGAAACTCATCATGTTTTTAAACGACTTCTGTGGAAGACGTGGAGGAGGGCTGTGGCGGCTTGAGAAGGAGGTCGAGGGAACAGCTAGTGGCTGAGCCACAGAGAAGGGGAGTGACTCAGGGAGGAGCAGGGACAGATGTCGGGCAGCAGGAAGCTCTGGAGTGATTTGGGACGGCAGCTCTGAGATGCCTGGGAGCTACAGCAGGAACCCAGTGGGGACGTCCATGCTTTGAGACAGCAACTCTGTGCTTCCTTCCGCTGCACCAGAAACTGATTGTAAAATGTTGAGATTTGCCCTCCTGAAGCCCAATTTTTATTATTCTTATTTTATTTTTATTTTTTTGAGACGGAGTCTCGCTCTGTCACCCAGGCTGGAGTGCAATGGTGCTATCTCAGCTCACTGCGACCTCTGCCTCCTGGTTCAAGCGATTCTTCTGCCTCAGCCTCCTGAGTAGCTGGGAATTACAGGCGTGCGCACCACCACGCCTGGCTAACTTTTGTATTTTTAATAGAGAAGGGGTTTCACCACGTTGGCCACGCTGGTCTCGAACTCCTGACCCCAGGTGATCCGCCTGCCTTGGCCTCCCAAAGTGCTGGGATTACAGGCACGAGCCTCCCCACCTGGCCACAAACAACCCTGAAGCCCAATTTTTAAATGACGCTAAAAGTGTATCACAAAAGTGAAACAGGCATATCAAAAAGACGCTCTGCATAATAAGGTTGCTGAATCTAAAAACCAAAAATGGAACAGTTTAAGACAGGAGGGAACTGGCTTCCATGAGGGTGTCGGGTTGGACAAATTCCCTCTGAGCGTGTCCTGTCACCGTGATCCCACGGTTGTGGGGCTCACAGGGGACTGCTCCTTGCTCTGGGACGTGGCCGAGAGTTCAGATTCACCACTGTAAGTAGGAACACTGAAAAACTCCAGCTGAACCTAAGAACCCACCTTTGAGCCAGGTTTCAGCCAATTTATCTCATTCTGCAGTTTCACCCTGAGTCACGCTGCACATTCCACGGATAAATCTCAGAGTGTAAACATCTGCTTTGACATCCTCAGACAGAACGCAGATGCAGACACGCCAAAGCTCGGGTCTCATCCTATGCCGGAAAAGATGGGGAAAGAATAGAAAGTGGCATGTGTGATATTTAGTTTGGGGTCAAGGACAGTTGCTAGGTGAGCCAACATCACACATACAACATAGCCCACCCGCATCCTAGTGGCAACCTGGGCCCCCCCCACTGCCGCCGTCCCTGCCAGGGCTAATCACGACAAGGATTGGCATATCCCAGTGACAACCTGGGACCCCCTCCCCTGCTGCTGTCCCTGCCGCTGTCCCTGCCCGAGCTAATCACAGCAAAGGGTTGGTGTTACTGGAATGCACTCTTATGTTCACGCTGACTTATCTATCTAAGTGATGGTCCATTGTTATCACAGGGTTCCTTTCTTCATTGGTTAAATCTAGAGTGGTCAGTGGGGTTTAGTTTTTAATTGCCCCTCGCTGATGTACTTTGGAGCACACCTTCTCTGACCTCCATGTAAGCCTGGCCATCAGAAATGCTTTTTGTCCGTGAACAGCGACAGGTGCACTGTGTATGGGAGACAAATGACTAGAATGTGGCATGTTCCTCCAAAGCCAACCCGGACTGGCGGTGTGGAGCTGCAAGGTGCGACGTCACTCTCGCTCAACTGCCTTTTGTACCTTTCAAGTGGGCACAGACTCCATGGAAGCCTGAGCCGCCAGGGGCTTCCCTGGGGCAACACTGCTTCGTGTAGGCTCACGAGAAACTCCCAGGGTTCCTGGGTAAGGGAGACACAGCAAGAGCTGGCCTCTGCCACATCCACCTTTGTCACCAGAAGCCCATCTTTAGGGCACCTCTCTCTCAGCTGTTTGAGTTTTAGGGTCTTGCCATAAAACTTCATTAAGGCCTCCTGGGCGAGGCTCAAAGCACCCAGCCCCACGTAGGAACAGGTTCAGAGCACGCAGAGAAAAGAGCAAGGTTGCACCCCAAAAGAATAACAGGCGGGGAGACAAATGCTGGCTCTGTCAGCCTGACCCCATTCCCTGGGTGGCCGAGGGGGACGTGCGATGGGTCTTGTGAGGGTGGAAGGCGCCTGAGGGACGCCGCACCCATTCCTCTGCTGGCAGTTCACCCGGAGGAGTTGACGTTTTTAAACGAACACGGTCTCTGCTCTTCGGAGTGTGACAGGCTGCCCCTGTCTGTGGAAGCTGTCCCTGAACAGGCTTTCTCTGAGCTTGTTCCCGCGGAGGGCTGGGCCTGGTTTCTAATCGCCCCCTTCACCGGGCTGCCTGCTGCTGGCTGCGGAAACTGTGGGTTTGGCTGCGTGATGGCCTCGTAATGGCTCTGGTGACGCCCCCTGCATCTTCTCCCGGCGCCAGCCTTTCAACGGAGCAGCACATTATGCCTGGATAAGACTCAAAGAGCAGCTTAATATCAGGTTCTCTGGGGCTGTAATCATGGGTTCAGGATGGAGCAGACTCAGCCTCAGCGAGGCGTCTGTGCAACCCCCGGCTTAAAACGCGTCAACGCATCCGTGGGCACTTTCTGGAGTTAAAGCTCAACTTACACATCTGCCTGTATCCATAGGAAATGAATGAAAATAAACAAGCAGATTCCTTGCATTCAGCACAGCGTAAGAAAAACCACATCCTGCTCCCCAGCAGCCGAGGAAAGCCGGCTCACGAGAGCATGCAGGGAGAAGAGGCCGGCATTGTGTGGCTGCCAGCGAAGCTCACTTGTATGTCAAATGTGGCACTTTTGTTAGCCCGTTATGTTGTTATTTTTTTTTTCTTCAACACTCCTGTGTCTACTGGGATCTCTTGTTTTTATTGTTTTGGGATGAGATTTAAAAAAAAACCAAAAAACAAAAAACAAAACCAAAAAACAAAACCACACCATTTCATGTGGCCTGTGTGCTCTTGTACATTAAACCAAAAAGAAACCCTGGATCACCGCACAGGAGACTTTCCTCCCCGTTCTCTAGGGACGCACCCGCATGGGGAAACCGTCTTTTCTCTTTGTTTTTGACGGTGTGTTCTAACAGGACGATCTGGAGGAAACGCCATGTTCACAGAACACATTTCTGCAGCGTGGCTCGGAGGCCCACCGCCAGCGTTTGGCTCACTCATGTCGCAAACTAGAGGGGAGGAGGGTGCTGGCTATTTCCCATCTGCAGTCTCAGTTTCCCCACCAGAGGATTCGAGGAAATACTTGGGTGGGCTGTGATGCATCCCGGCATGAAACCCCCAGCACTGACGTTGGAGTCTGGAGGTTTGGACATAGTTGCCAACATCACACTGACTTCCACGCCAGCACCAAGTCTGCGGCTCCCAGGCCACTTGCGCTTCTGAACACAAGGTCAAGGCTCCCACAGTCTCTCTGGGGTCCGTAGTTCACTAGAATGACTCGCAGAACTCGGAAAAGCTCTGTCCTTATAACTGCAGCTCTACTACCAAGGGCACGCTGAGGACCTACCAGCAGAGATGCGTCCAGGGCCGGTCGAGATCAGGAGGCTCCCAACATGGGGCCCTGGGGCCCTCCCTGTGGAAGGCGGCAGGGGGCACTTCCCCTCCTGTACGTCTGCGAGTTCTCACTGGAGCCTCCTTCTGTAGGGATCACTGCCCGGGTGATGAGCTCCATCTCAAGCCTTCTCCCTTTTGGGAGCTCCATCTCAAGCCTTCTCCCTTTTGGGAGGTCAAAGGTCAGCTATACCGTGTGACCCCACCCTGTAACCACATAGTTGGCCTTTCTGGTGTGGCCAGCCCCATGCAGACCCTAAGATGCCTAGGGACCTCCTTGAGTAACAAATTCCTATCACTCAGGAAATTCCACAGGTTTAGATGTTACCTCCTAGGATCCAGGGACAAAGACCAGGCACGTTTCTTACTACGCAACAATAATGGTAAGCTACGGCAGGAGTGTCGTGATGATGAAATGGGAAGATGCAGGTCAAGCATGAGTGGCGGGGCCTGTGATCTGTGCTTTACATACTGATGAGTGCTTAATAAATGTTAGCTGGTGTTGTCTGCACCATTGCTGCGTCATCCCACTCCCAAGTCAAGGCCAGTCCAAGTCCCACAACACATGTTGTTCAGTTCAGGTGCCAGCAAACTTACACGACAGGGTCCATTTGATACATTCTCTATAAACCTATGTATAAACTATCATTTCTGCATGAGCTGAGACATAGGCAAACAATTTTTTTCAATGTTTAAAATTTTCACTGCTTCTCAGAAAAATAGTAGGTTAGAATCTTAAACTATATTTTACTTACATTATCACACACAAATCATGTCATATTCTGGTGTATTTTATGGAAGATTGATTAGTTAGCACTAAAAACTCACAGGCAAAAGAATGAACGCAAATCATTTTCACACTCATCTGTAATTTTATGCTTCTGGTGATACTTTGAAATTAGTATTCTTGTCCACAGTTTCTAAGTAATGATTCTGATGAGCCTCAGAGAGGTAATGTGACCGCCCAAGTTCATAAAGCTGGTCATCGATGCAACATGTCAGCAAAACCACAGCATTATTGAATAGGAAGAAGTACATGTGGTGGCCTTTGGTTCGAGGTATCCAGCGCTGTCCTTGGGTGGGGGAGAAGCAGTGTCACCTCCCGTCCAGCACGAGGCTTGCCCTGCTCCAGAGTGGGGTGAGGGGGCGTGCGTGTTCTGTTGCTCCAGCACTTACAGGGTAAGGCGAGGTACCAGGACTCATTTCAGGTACCAAAGCAGATCAGGGGACAGACTGAAATTCTGTAAAAATGTCACATTAGGTGGTCAAGAACTCATGAAATGATTCACTTGCATTAAGGATATACACGCTTTCACTCAGTGGTATGCTGGATAAATATCTTGCAACTGGCTCTCCAGAAAGCAGGAAGAGAGCTTCCTTACAGTGTGCCAGTGTCCATGGTGAAAATGCCCTCACGATGGCAGATTCCAGAAAGCAGAAAGAGCTGACTCACAGTGTGCCAATGTCCATGGTGTAAATGCCTTCAGAGTGGCAGGTTCCAGAAAGCAGGGAGAGAGCTGCCTTACAGCGTGCCAGTGTCCATGGTGCAATCCCCTCACCATGGCAGATTCCAGCCCCACAGTACAACATTGCTGAATGCAGACTTGGGAAAAGCCGTGCATATCAGTCCTTGCAAGACGCTCAGCACACCACTGGTTTCATTCTGGGGCTCCTACCCCTCATGACAATTTTGAATCTTGATTTTGTTATCAATCATGTTTATGTTAGTTACCTGCCCAAGTTACCTTCAGTGTTGTCAGGGTGCCCTATGGATAGGATGGTGAGTGGGCAGACTGTAGAGCCCTCCTGGGCACATGTCACCTTATCTACTTTGAGCAAAATTCTTTGCTCAGCATAAGTCTCCCTACCTATATTCTTACCTAAATCATATTTCTCTACTCTCAATGTTAAATAAAAAATAAATAATTACACTTAGGGAATTTTCCAGTCGGCAAACCTCCATTTCATTCTGACACTGGTCTCCTCGATCTCTCTCATAGCTTGGGTCTTCTGCAGATGTGTAAGAATGCCCTGTAGGACTTGGTGTGGCCAAATGTTGGATTCCCAAGTTCAGGAAGGGCGGGGCTAGCTTTATAGCAATGCATGGAGAATAAAAGTTTGTGTTGATTGAGTTACCAAAACCAGGTTAATAGGACTTTGGAGAGGCAGAACTTTGGTGGAGGATATTGAGGTGTGTGAATAAAGGCATGAGAGAGTCTGAAAGATGTTGCTGGGGGAAAATAGCAAGATGTGACTGTGTTTTAGAGGGAGAGCATGGAGCGGGAGTGGAGTGTTGGAAAGGACCCCAGACCTAGAGCCTGGGAGTGGGGAACCTGGTGAGGCCAGGCTGGAGGTCATGATCTACAGTAAGCAACAAGAAGGCAGTGCTCAACAAGGCAGCCGTGGAGAGCCAAGGGCTGCCGGCAGCCTCTTCATCACCCTCGGGGTGAAGGCAGAGGAAGAAGCAGCCCCTGGGAAGCATGTGGTAAAAACCTAGCAGAGGCTCCAACTAACCCAAAGTGCATCGTAAAATATCATAACAGGATGCCGTGGGGGAAATCTACAAAAGACTGTTGCTTCAAAAACAAGAGTCTTTTTTTTTTTTTTTTGGAGACAGAGTCTCGCTCTGTGGCCCGGGCTGGAGTGCAGTGGTGTGATCTCGGCTCACCGCAAGCTCCGCCTCCCGGGTTCACACCATTCTCCTGACTCAGCCTCCCAAGTAGCTAGAACTACAGGTGCTCGCCACCGCGCCCCACTAATTTTTGTATTTTTAGTAGAGACAGGGTTTCACCATGTTAGCCAGGCTGGTCTCGATCTCCTGACCTCGTGTTCCACCCGCCTCAGCCTCCCAAAGTGCTGGGATTACAGGCGTGAGCCACCGTGCCCGGCAAAAACAAGAATCTTTTATGCAACAACCGGGAGACAACAGGCTTTCCCAGCCTTGCATTTGAAGGTTTCTGCAGGAATTTCACCTTGTTTTCACCCAGCTGTGCTTTCTGTGCATTTGGAAATGATGCCACCCGCATGTATCTGTGTGGCAGCAAAATCCAGGCTACGGCCTTCCGTCATTTTCTTGCCAGAAGCCCGGAGAGCCCACTCCAGCCCAGCACCAGCTCAGCATCTCCTGGCAGGCCCTGGAGGCCACCCATTACCCCCTGGCTAATTGGCTGCCACTGGTGCTGCCGGAAGTCAGGAGCAATGTGGCCACCGCCACCCTCCACTTCCTCCGTCAGTATTTTTAGCGTCTTTTCTCTGCCAACCCAACTCACAGACATGCCACACGCGTTCGCCTGCAGGAGCAGTTTGGATATTCTGCTGTTTAATAGCCTTCATGCTTACGCAGACCCAGGAGCAGGACTGCGTGGTTGAATATACGGTGACAAAGCCCAGGGACAGGGCGCGTTGCAGGTCAGCCGCTCGCAGCTGCTGGGTACGGGTGGTGTCCACTCTGACCGGCGTTGATTCCACTGGAAACCTGATCCTATCTCGATAATGCGGTGACCCTGGGCTCCAAAAGCTTCCTGCCTTTTAAAGCATTTTTCTTGCGCAGCCCATCGTGACATGACAAATAAGCTGTCCATGTACCGTACCTTCGGTGTGTTCACAGAGGGTCCCCTGCAGTGGACGTGGCTTCTGTGGCCCAGCTTAGAACCCAGCCTCTGTCCCCGTCCATCTGTGTTCTAGCTCACCGTGGTTTCCCAGGCTTAAACAGGTGGACCAGCAAGTCGCTCAGAGCCAGTGTTTGGACTGTGGCCCCGCGGCCCCACCACCGACCCCCACCCCCACCCCCAGCGACTGTCACTTTCTCTCTCATGCTGCCCTCTCACTCCTGTGTGCCAGTGAAGGCAGGGTCAGAGCTCCGCTCACAGCTCCAACACTCCAGTGGCTTCACGTGACGAAAGTTTTATTTGTCCTCACTTCGCAGTGCCATATGTTGGTTTTTGGGCTGGAAGAGAGACCCTACTCCGTTCCGTGGTTCAGAGACTGTTGGCTGGAACTCAGCCTCACAGCTGCACTGATGGCGGCTTAGGTACATGAAGTCACCGGTGAGCCAGGAAGATAGTGGATGGGTGTCATGAGCATCAAGCCAGCCTCTGACTCTCCTGAGACTTACGAAGAACAATGCAATTTCTTTGCAGTTCACCTTCTAAAAGCCTTTTATTTTATTTTTATTTTACTATTTCTGTTTGTTTTTTGAGACAGAGTCTCACTCTTGTCTCCCAGGCTAGAGTGCAGTGGTGTGATCTTGGCTCAGTGCAACCTCCGCCTCCCGGGTTCAAGTGGTTCTTCTGCCTCAGCCTCTGGAGTAGCTGGGATTACAGGCATGCCCCACCACACCCGGCTAATTTCTGTATTTTTCGTGGAGATGGGGGTTTTGCCATGTTGGCCAGGCGGGTCTCAAACTCCTGACCTCAGGCGAACCACCCACCTTGGCCTCCCACAGTGTTGGGATTACAGACATGAGCCACCACACCCAGGCCATAGTCCCCATTCTTATTTGGTATGGGAAGCAGTGATTCAAATTTTAAAGGTTCCAAATCTACCACCTCATCATTAGTTGGGAGCAGGCATTGCCTGGCCACTGCGCACCTGGCACGCTTCCAGACACTGACCCTGCTGCAACACTTTATGATCTCTCTGTGGCCGTGTTGAGCTGATTGAAATGGAAGAATTTCCCTGAAATCAGAATTGTAATCTGCAAAGAGACTTCCAGTTTTGATCCTGGTCCCGGGGCAACATCGTACTTAACTTTGAGACTTAGCTCTCATGTTACTTCCCTCTGAAGCCTCCCAGCTCTTTTCTTCCTCTCCTCAAACTCAGTTCCTGGGTTCCTACATTTTCCTAATGACCTGCAAATCCCCATGGATCCCAGATCTGGGTTATGCTGTCCCTGGTGTTTCGTCTCCCACGATGCAAGCCCTTGGGATGGTGGCTGCTCTCTCTGCACTTGGAGCAAGCACCGTGCACACCGTTGATGCTCAATTGATGTCTATGAAACTGAACTAGGTCATGGCCTCAAATACAGCTACACAGAATGGGACTGGAGGCCTGAAATGCTGCCTGTGCCTCGTGGCTTCTATCAGAGGGGTCATTACCAAGGAAATGGAGAGGGGCTCAGTTCTTGACCCTAGTTCTCATATTTCTCAAATTTTGAGAAAACAGTTCTTCAAATTCTGCCTGTGTCTTTTCCTTTTTTTTTTTTCATGTTTAATGTTTGTGGGTACATGAGATATTTTGATACAGGCAGGTAACGTGTAATAATTGTGTCTCTTTTCTAATGGACAAATGAGCTTCTGTTCTGTTGGGGCCATTGTTAGGGAAAGGAATTCTTCCCTGAAAGGAGAGGGCTAATGTCAGCCACTGAGGAACGGGCAGATGGCTCCAGGGACAGAAAGCATGCAGTGGGGCAGAAGCCTCAGCCCAGGGGAAGAGAGGCCCTTCCTCTGCCTGGCTGTGCTCTTGGAGGCTTAACCCCAAGGCTACAGGGACCCTGGTGGTGCAGAAGGAGAGGCTTCTGCTCCAGACAGGCCTGCCCAATGGAAGGGAGCTGGCCCCAGGCGCCTCCAGGAAGGTCACATCTGAGGAGTCGGGGCTGGGTATCTCTCCTCTGCTGTTCTCTCGCCCCAAGCCTGCAGAGAAGTCACGTGAACACAACAGCCTGGTCTCCTGGGAGCTCTGGGAAGTCCAGGTGTCTGAACCTTGCTTGATCTGGAGATATAAGAGGGAGAGGCTCCTGGGGCCCAGGGGTGTTGATAGCCTGATGGGTGAGAAGCGCAAGTGGGGAGAGTTTGAGAAGTGAATATGCTCCCTGCATGGTAGGATGGTGGGCAAAGCTCTGCGTATTCAACCTGGCCGCTGTCTTCGTGGGGCAAATGGACTGATTCCTTTTAAAGAATAAGTAGATGTCAAAGATGGCATCTAGCAACAGATTCTTCCTTCTCTGTGCACTAAAAGTGGAGATTTCTTGATCTCAAAAAGAGGAATTAGAAAGTAGTAAACGTTCATACTTTCTCTTGGCAAGATATAAAATTTTGCAGACTTAAACCATAAGATGTAAAATACATTCTGTAAAATATAAAGTGTGAGCATTACATATTTTTGTACGTGGGCATCACACGTATACACACACATTCCCTCCGAGGAGTGAATCAGTAGCGTCTTCTGATTCCTCAGGAGCAGCATAGAATGTGGTTTGGAAAATGCTCTTGGCCCAGTTTGGGGGCCCTGGCTAGAGGTGGTCAGGTCCCTTCTTCAACCCATACCCCGACCACCTGCTTACTGGGTCACCCTCCGGGCCACTATCTGAGCTGATCACACCAGGGCAGGTGCTGGGCAGCTAGAGACAGCCCCGGTGCTGTCGGGCCTGCCAGAATTATTCAAACCAGCCAATCCCAAGGCTGCCTTCCCTGCCCCAGAAATGGCCATAAAGGCTGGTGGATAGAGGCTCCCACCACAGCCCCTCTCCCTCCCGGCCCTGTGTGCCCTGCAGGGTGCTGCTTGCCTCCTCCTGGAAGCAGTGACTGTAACAAACTTTTCTCAATGGCAGTTGTCTCCCAATCTGCTGGCCTCACACCACTTAAATAATAATAAAATCTGGCTGGGCGCAGTGGCTCACACCTTAATCATGGCGTGGGAGGCTGAGGTGGGTGGATCACCTGAGGTCGGGAGTCCAAGACCCGCCTGACCAACATGGTGAAACCCCATCTCTACTAAAAATACAAAAATTAGCCGAGCGTGATAGCAGGCACCTGTAATCCCAGCTACTCAGAAGGCTGAGGCAGGAGAATCACTTGAACCTTGGAGGCAGAGGTTGGAGTGAGCAGAAGTCACACCACTGTACTCTAGCCTGGGCAGCAGAGCGAAACTCTTTCTCAAAATAATAATAATAAAAAAACCTGTTAAAACACAGTGGTGAATCAGCCTGTCTTTTTCCAGATGAAAGATCAAGAAGTCCATTGGCTTCCAGGCCAAGGCTGTGCTGGTATCCCTGACACTGTCCACCCTTGCTCCTCTCCATCCACTGGAGGCGAGGCGAGTGGGTGCATCTGGACCCACGGTGGCTGGGGCAGGTTGCCGTTATCTCGATCCTAATGGGAGAAGGCTCTGGGTGAACCCCTGGCGCAGCAGCAGCCAGGCGGTGGCTGTAATGGCCAGGAGAGAGGCTGGGGGATCTAATTCGTGTTCTATGTTTGCCTGTGGTTGACCTCATTTGATTTCTAACTGCAGCCTCTCGGTTTTGCATCCACATTTTATCTTCTACCTACATAGGGTTCTGTTTCCATCTGATTCAGAGTAAGATGCTCTCTGACCTGAGGTCGGGCCTCAGTCCACTAGGTTTGAGGATGAGACCCTGGTACACCTTTTCCTTCAGCCAATCAGGCGGTGCCTCCCCCGAGGGTCTCTCTAGCATTGTGTGCCCTGGGCACAGAGGGGCCCCAGGCGCGAGTAGGGGCTGCACATCCTAGGATGACAGTGGACAGGGTGGGTCTAGTGAAGGGAAGTCGTATCCCGCCGGGAGTGATGTTGGCAGTGCTAGGAGGTGCTGGGTGGGTCCCATGCTAGCCTGGGGGAATGTCACTCAGGCCACATGGTTCTTAAGATTCCAGATCCTGGAGGGACGGACTCCCTGTCCCTGTGGCACTCATGCTGTGACTTGATGGGCATGGAGCCTTCTCTTCCTTGTGCCCTGGCCTCCAGATACTTACCCCACGTCTTGCCTTTCATTCTTTCTCTAGCCCTTTTGGCAAATGGTAAAGTGGGGGAATTCCTGCTTTTCTCACAAACCTCCTGCTCCTGGCCTCTGGGTGGATGTGTGCTGAGGCACCGCCCCACTCCGAGGGAGCCCTGTTTATGCCCCATTACTGCTCCCCAGTATCTGGGCTTCAATACTGCTCCTCACCAAAAGGGTGATGGGACCCCCATTGAAATTACCATCAAAATGGGGTGGGACTCTCAGCCAATGGATCCCCAGAGACTGACTCCATCCACCCCAAACCCGAGGTTCCTTCCTCAGGTCCAGGTACCCGGAGTGCAGGCACCTGTCTACCTGACGATGGGGCCCATGGTAACTTCGGGAGGCTGGGAGCTGGCCCAGGTGCTCCTTTACCTCTGCAGAGGCCATGAGCCCCGCAGCCTCCATTGTCTCCCAAGGGCAAGGGTGTAGCCACAGCCATTGCTCCTGCCTTGGAGAAGAGCCGTCTGTGAGCCAGCCAGATGCCTGCAGGCCAGCGTCTCATGGAGAGCAGGACACCGAGATAAATGGTGTGCTTGCTAAGTGAAGCTGATGAATGTTGGTGGCTGAAACCATCAGGAGGAGGAATAACTGGACCTAGGACTGCACACCAGAGAGGGCAGCATGAGAAAGAGCTCCGGACCCCATCAACGAGGAGCCAGCCCTGCCAGGGGGACCTCTCGCCGGTTCCGACATGCACGGTCAACCTCCAGGAGCCCTTGACACTGATGAGGGGCCACCCAACGAGGGAGAGCTGGTGGGGGGACCCACAGCCCCAGTCCCCACCTTCTCCAATGCTGTGGCTGCTCCTGCTCCTACGGGGGCCCAGGCAGCCTCACGCTCCTCATTTTACGGAGGAAGAACGGAGGCTCCAACAACACAAGCCTGGCTGTTGTTCCTGCGGGCTTCGTGTGCTCTACCCGTGTGTCTAGGGGCTGATCCTCTGAGAGTCACAATAACTCCATCCCTAACACCTACAAGACTGACACGTGGTGTTTATTTCATTCTCCTTGTTGAACTGATATGGTGGCTGCAGCCACTCACCTCATCTGCAATGCTCCAGGTTTAACTTTCTAAGATATCATATTGCTCCTGACTCTGAGTCGTGAAAGTCCTCCAAAAGAATGAATATTTTATTTTGTCCAAAAGCCTCAGGGTTCTCTGAGCAGATCTGACACTGCAGTGCCTCTGGAGAGAAAGAGTTGGTGTCTTTGAGTCTCTCCTGCAGGGAGCCCAGACTGATTCTTACTCTGTAGGACCAGACTCCTCAAACTCTGAAATGCCTTGACAGATCAAGGAGGGGCTGTAGAAGGACTCTTTCCAGATATGGGGGTTTCATTCTCATCCTGCAGAAACTGGCCAGGGGCCCAGCAACCTGGAACCGTCACACCCCAAGGAGCAGAGGGGACCAGCATTGCTCAGCAGGAATCAGGTCTGCTAGAAAGAAATTGCAGCAAATCACCTGCAGACACTGGTCCTGCAGCTTTCTCTGGAGGGAGGGTGACTGCCTGGGAAGGCTTGCATCGAATGGGGCAGAACTCTTGCTCTCCCTCTTGTCTTGAAGGTGATATCTTTTATGTACCAGTGAAGTATGCTGCCAGGCATTGTGCGTACTCGCTGAGCATCAATGAGCTGCTATTAGGATACTTTCTGCAAGGTCGTTCTGGGTACAAGGTTGTCATGACCTGCAGTACCAACTGCTTTGAAACCGTCACGGCCCCCGAACAGCAAGTTTCCTGGAACAGGAGCCTTCATTTCTGATGGTCTTGCATCCATGTATGTTAGGGTCCAATTGAAGAAGTTCCTAGATTAATTCTGCCATTGAGAGAGGAGTTGGAAGCTCAGCATTGCTACTGGAAAGAATGAAAATTCACAACAGTACGTTCATGCTAAATCTGCTGCATCCATTATTTGGGTCCTTGGTTCAGTGTGCATATCATGCCCTGCCTGAATTTGCATGACCTTCTTCTAGCAAGTCAGTCTGCTCAGGGTCTCCCACGGGCCCAGTGCTTGCCTGCTCAGGCATCACAGTTCACTTACTACAGGCCGGCCTGACTCTGTGGGTTCCTAGCTTGAACCTCTTCAATGACATCCCGTTGCCAAGATACCATCCACACTGCCTACAAAGCCCAACAGCATCTGGCTCCGGAGGCTGTCCCTAGACTCTTCTCCCTCCCAGAGTCCTCCCATTCCACTCCTTTTATGCCTCCAGGCCCCTGCACACCATTTCCCTAAACGCTCTTCCTCCCCACACTGTTCCACATCCTTCACCCAACTAACCCTGCCTTTCCCTGATGAACTTGGCAGGTACCTTCTTACAGATAGATCCCCCACCCAGCATCCCTCTGTGTGTTCATAGCCCTTGCTTCTCATCACCAAAGCACTTTTTAAAGACAGGGTCTTACTCTGTGGCCCGGGCTGGAGTGCAGTGGTGTGATCGTGGCTCGCTCAGCCTCCAACTCCTAGGTTCAAGCCATCCTCCCACCTCGACCTCTCAAAGTATTGGGATTTGAGGCATGCACCACTGCATCCAGCCCCAAAGCACTTTGTCATTGTCCATTTTTCCTCCCTGAACCATGAACACCCATGTATGCAGCGCAATCCGTGCCTGAATCTTCTCGGTGTTCACCTGTGTGGCTGATCACTGCCAATGCCTGTGACTGCCTGGGGCATGCCTCGAGGTTGCAGGGGTGAACAGCTGGTGTGGGGGGCAGGCTGGAAGCAGCCTTGCAAGCAGCTCTGGCCAGAATTGATGGGGACCTGGGGATAAGCGCCAGCCTCCTTGCCCCTTTACGAGGGCAATTCTGAGGTGGGTTCCATACTGCCTCCTGGGGTCCCGTCAGGGGGTTAGGCTGCAGTGGACTGCAGCTGTCACTTGCCTGGTGGGCACCGTTTCTCACCCCACCCCACACCCCTCCATGGGAGCAAGTGGCTGTGTCTCTCCTGGGATCACTTTCCACTTAAGCCTCTTGCCCTCAAGTCCTTGTCTAGGGTCCCCTCCCAGAGGAGCACACACTGAGACCACCTAGGAAGCAGGTATGGGTGGGCATCAAGAAATACTCTTTAAGTAAAATACAATACACTTCAAGTAGGTCTATTGTGTCAATATCTCTAAGGAAGGGTCTGGTATGAGGGAAGCGGTGGAGAAAAATCATGACCAAAATGAGATCACTGACAAATGGCAAGGCTTGGAATCCTCGCGAAGAACGGGGACGCTTCACTCCAACTCCAATAGGCGGAGCCTATGTGTGCAGTGACAGGACTTTCGGATCCTGCAGCCAAGCCCAAAGGCAGTGAGATTTCCTATTTCTTCTCTGCACACCACAAGCCCCTTTCTCCCACTCCCCAGCCCTGCCACAGTGGCACCGTGGAGCTCCCCATGCTGAAACTCAACTTAGATCTCAGACTCAGGTTCTACCAAAGCAGCACCTGCTGAGGGCGGAGCTTGAGGAGAGAGAGGCGTTCAGGAGGTGGGGGGCCCTGGGAAGAGTGCACAGGGCCAGGGGTCCGGGCTTCTCCTCCTCCTCCTCTGTCACCTTAGAGGAGAGATGCAAGGGTCCAGTTCCTCAGGTTCCCACATCTAAAGGCTTCCAGGGATCGCACTGACCAGCTGTCTGGCTCATTATGTGAGGTTTGCACGCCTTGCTCCCTTTCCACCTCCCACGCTGCCTCTCTTCCGTCACCCTGCCCTGCTCAGCCTCCTCGCCTTGTAGTTCCACTAAGTGCAGAGCTTGGAGTGAGCCTCTGGCCCCGGGCTCAGCCAGCACTGCAGTTTCCCAGCGTGAGGCTCCGGAGGTCAGGCTGTGGCACACGTTTAACCTGCCTGGCTCAGTGCAGCAGTGAGTGACCCACCAAGACGTGGTGGGAAAGTGGCCTGGGAAACTACACCGTAATGTGTATGCACCCTTCTTGCTGCCAACAAGAGCAATTTGAGAATAAAATGCTCCTTTTCTCAATGAAAGCTTCAGGCCATCTTTCTCCCTTTCACATGCCCTTTCCTGGAAGCTGTGTGTCAGGACAGCTGCCGCCTCAGCAGCAATGACATTACCTGATTGTTGGGACTTCTCACAACTAAACAGACTCTTACACAAAGCATCCAGGGCCGCTCAGCCACCTGGGAGGGACCTACTAAGTCACTCTCTCGGCTTTGGAGAGGAAGACGCTGGCGCTTCCGGAGGTGACACTGCGGCTTCACGGAGTGACCACGGAAACTGCAGATGGGCTCTGATATGAACTTGTTAGTTGATTAAGGCCTGAAGTGAATACCTGCCTAGCACTATTTGCCGGTGCTTCAGTTACTGGAGTCACACATGGTGGAATATGCGATCTGTAAGATTGGAATTAGAGTGAATCCATTTAGAAAAAGCTGGAAAACAAATTATCTCTATCTGCTCTATCTGATCAAATGGAAGATGGGGTGGGAAAGTGTTCCTGGCACTTTCCTCTAGAACAGGGTGGAATGTTGTATGTCCCAGCCTCTCCCCGCCATGACTAAGTGTGAGCGAATGGCCGTGGGTCACAGTGACACTGTCCTCATAACACATCCTGACAAAGGGTGGGAGGTGGGGCCTCCCCCTAGGACCTGGGGAAAGGACTGGGCTGGTGCATTTCTTTCTGCCCCTGGCGCTCGTCCCCTGAGGGGTGTACCAGAGCACATCCTCTCAGTGTCAGAGCACTCTCTGTGTCAGAGAGCAGCCACTAAGGAGTGGCTGGACCACCCCCAGGTGTGTGGATGCTCACCCCACGTTCTGTCCTCTCATTCCTTGTGTAGCTTTCTCTCTCTCCTTTCTCATCTTCAAACAAATGGCTCTTTTCTTCTAAAAAGGCTTCTTTATAATATTGTGTCCACTGGACTCACTGCCTAACTGTGGGAGTTTCTGGGGAGGCCCACCCTCTGCAGCAGGTCTGTGGCACTGGCGTGTACCTCCTCTGGCCTTCTGAGGCCGGCCCCCTCTGCTGACATGAAGGGGAAGGTGGCTGGATCATGGTTTGCCCCACACAGGGCTTTGAGGCAAACAGAAACAGCTCTGAGCCCACTGGACACCCTCTTGATTTCGGGGAACTCATTTGGGGCCACCCAAGCCCACTCCAGCCGCAGGCCAAGGTCTCCCATCTGGAAGGAGCACGCGGGAGCTGGGGCTGCCTTCTCCCATCCGCTGACCTCCCCCAACCAGAAAAACAATTTTCTTCTGGAAGGGAGATTTTAATGAGCTGCAAGGTTCAGGTGGTGACTCAGAGACTGTGGTTTAGCCCCCACCTGCCAGTCCCCTCCCAGCCCTCCAGCCCTGCTGCCCCTTCCCCGGGCCTTCTTCCCCTGCCCCCTCCACTTGCCTGCAGATCTCAGCATCTGCTGGCCGCCTGGACCCGGGAAGTCAGCCTGTCGGAGTGACTCGCCTGCAGTCAGACCCCAGAGCGGGAGAGATGGGACCTGGGGAGGCCTCTGGGGCTGTTGCACCAGCCTCAGTTTGGGGCTGGATGCACAGGAGGCAGGGAAAGGCCAGCCTAGACCTAAAGGCGGAGACAGAGCGCTCCCCACGGTCCCTGATGCCGGGGCAGAATCTGACCACGAATGTCGCTCTAGAGCTGAGGTCCACGAATGATAAATCATAAAGTTTCCTGTGGATATTTGTAAAATAGGAAAGTCTTTTTCACTATGTCACTCCCTATTTGATTTATATTCTAATGACTTTGTATGGGTTGTAAGTGGGTTCCATGTGGCCCCGGGAGAGGAAGACACCTGCTGCCAGTGTGCGTGTGCTGTTCCATTGTCAAGAGGGAAATCGGCCTAAACAACCGGCCTCCAGATCTTATAATGCCCCAAACTGCCACTGGCCATGCTCTAGGACCATGTCCATATTTTTGGCCACCACTCCCACCCAAGCCTGTCCTTGGCTTCTCTTTTGAAATCCATGTGACTTAGAGGAACAGGCACCCCACCCCTTCCTCCTGGGCCTCCCTATAAGCATTTGTGGCCAAGATGAATGTCGAGTTACACCCACTTTGAGATTTTCCTGGGTCAAATCCATCTTGAGGAATTCAGGGGCTCCTCAGCCGAGTTCTGGAGCAGACCCCAAACTGTGTGGAAGAGACTTGGTCCAGGCGGGTCCTCCTCGGCCAGTCCCAGCAGAAAGGAAGTACAACTCCCACTGCTCTCATCAGCTCTTCCCTGGGGCCGGCCTGCCAGGCTGACAGTCACAGTGTGGCTGGACCCTTCCCCAGTCCCAGGAGACAACTGTGTTCTGACACTGCAGATCCCTCCTGATGGGCCATCACCGGAGGCAGGATCAAGGGCAGCCCTGTTTACCGAGGACGGCCCTTCCACGGGGTCTTGGATCCACGTCTTACCTGGGTTGTGTTATTTCAGCTCCTGCAAAGCGTTGCTTTCTTGACTTTCTCTTTGCTGTTTTCCACTGTCTTACTTTGGGGGCAGAAATGTGACATGGCCCACGAGTGTGTTCCTCTATTTACCGTAGAACTGTTGGTGGAGACACTGCTCCTTACCGTATGTGCGTCTCCCACATAGGCACCTTCGGGGGACGTATTTCTGGATTTAGTACTAGAATTTTAGGGCTTTCTCCTAGGCAAATGGTTTGTTTTTATGTTACTGATGTTTAATCACCTATCTGATCACCCTGGGCTTTTGGCAGTAGTTGCCAGAAAGTTTGGAACTAAATGCGTGGCCAGCTTCTTGCAGGGGTACCAGTCCTCACCATATGACTCTGTACTTGTCCTGGACTTCTCAGGGGTATCACTTCTTCCCAGACTCCCTTTGGACTGCTTTCCTCATTCTTCTTTGTTTGCCGTATTTATGTAAGCCATCGTCAATTCCGATCATAAATGCTTTTTATTGGAATAAGATGGAGGGTGTGAAAGGGTGAACGTACACTCCATTGAGTAGGAAACAATTCAGCCTGGTGTCTGGAGTCCCAGCGCTGTCCCAGGTGGAGTGAGCCTTGGACGGCCTCTTCACGTGCTGGGGGGACCAGGGGCTGCACTACTCCCATGCGGTGGTAGGGCCAGAAGGCAGCCGTGAGAGATGGGTGGGTGCAGATGGGAGGACCTCACGTGCCCATGGGCAGCCTGGGCGTCGGTGTTCCTGTGTGTCAGGCTCGGGGAGCCTCTCTCTGTCCCCAACCCACCCCGTGTGGTTCTGGGACCTGCTGGGCCGGAGGGTTCCCTTCGCTGATGGATCTGATTCTATGTCATACTCCTCCTCCACCCGATGTCGGGAAACTGGCCAGCCCACGTAGCTCAGGACTCCAAGATTGTCCGTCACCTTTATGGTAGCGACTTGTCCTGAATCACAGATTGTGTTCAGACGAGACATCTATGAATCTGTGACCTTATATACCACTGGAGACATCAACTTGTATCTAACTCCGAGGCCATCACCTTTTTGGTAACAGGGTGCTCCTTAAAAATAAGTCAGAACATAGAAATAAAATCAAGTACTCATGACAGACCAAAATAAAACAAAAAACCACAGGGAACTTAATAGAAAACCAGGAAAGACGTCTAGACTCAGAAGAAATCAGATGTCACAAATACTTCAACCCAGTGCACACTGACTCTACACTTCGTTTATTTGATGTTCGCATGGACCCTTGCCTGCAGCCAATCCTAGTACAGTTGTTGCCGAGAGGTTATTAGCCCTTCGTGTCGTCATATTGGAAAAAATACACAATGCATGGAGATAGGATTTCTGAGCGTTTTGTGGGCCAGTTAGAATTTCTGAGCATCTGGTGGGCCCGTTAGAATTTCTGTGGCATCCGGAGGTTTTTGAAAGCTACTTGCCAGGTTAGACCCCCAAACTCTTACTCACCGGCCTGGCCATGGCACGGAGGACTTTGTTCAGGAGCAGGGAGAGAGGCTTTTCCTAGAAGGAATGGTAAGTGGTACCCAGTACCCAGACATCAAGCTTCTTCCCAAAGCCTGTGCACAGAAAGCACATCGAGCCTCATAACGACCACACAACTGAAAACCTGCCCGTGCTGGGGACTGCGTGAGAGTCCTCACAGCCGCCCGGCAGCGTCGGGCCTACCGTCCCCGTTGTAAGAAGGAGGCGATGTGGCAGACCTAAGCCTGTCTGATTGCAAAGCCCCAGCCCTTCCTTGCGTGCGTCAGGAGTGCTTCTCTACGCTACCAAGGGGGTCTCCCATGGGGTTCTCTTGGACACATCTGTTTCTAGAGCAAAAATGTCCTCACACGCAGCACCCAGGCAAAGCAAAGCTCCCAGCCGCCAGGCATCCTCCCATCATGCAGAGCCTGGAGTCGCTCACACCCGGGATGCCCACTGGGTCAGAAAAGTGCATTTGAATTTGAGGGATTTTAAAACACTAAATGTTTCTTGTCCTATTAATTAAAAATGTAAGAACTCAAGAGTTACAACTTCCTGGTCTTTCTCCATCCCTGAGTGAGACGGCCCGAGGTGTTTAACACATCCTGTTCTCTCCAGCTTTTCCCTTTCGACCCAAGGGGCATCTCTCCTTTGCTCTTAGGATGTCAGCATAATGCTGAGACTTAGTGCAGCTGCGAGTGTGCTCGGCACAGCTCCAGTCCACATTCTCAGGGGCCACTTGGCGTCCCCACCACCTGGTCTTTGCCCCAGCCCCTTCTCCTCTGCTGCTAGAGTTGGGTAACGTGAGCCCTGGACACTTGGTTCCACCTGAAGTCGGCGTCCGTGCCCCGGATCCCTCAGCAGGGCCAGCCGGGAGCCTGTGCTGAGGCGCCTCTGAGCCGTGGAGCTGGGCCCAGCTGGGGACGGGGTTCCCACGGAGCCTCTGGTGTTAGGTGTCCAGTTCCCAGGGCCTCGGCTCTGTCAGGTCCCACATGGGCAGTACAATCATTCAGATGAGCTGAAATCCATCATATAATGAGTCCCATATGATACTCATCTTTGAGGAGAAATGAATAAATCATTGTGCCCAACAGGAGACTTATTTATGCGCAGCCTGCCCTGGGAAGAGGCGTGGGGGTGCTGTGATGAGCAGTGCCGGGAGACAGCAGCAATTCAGGAATGAATGCACCTTTCTGTCCAGGCCCCCCGAGGCCCTGGCACCTGCTGAAACTAGACCTGGGCACAGGGCACAGTCCCGCAGCTAAAGAAAGGCAGTGGGAACAAAGCCGTCTGCCCTGGCCCCACTCGCCAGGGCTGGGGATGTGCCACGGCTGCACAGATGCCTCCAGAAGGCCCCGAGCCCGCGCGGCCCCTCCTCCTGGGACTCGGCTCCCCTGCGTGGGGCCCCGTCTGTTGAGGCAGTGGAGTCAGGCAGTCCCTCACTCTGCCCAGTTTGCCTTTCCTCAATAGGATTCTCGTTTTTATACGAGATTTCCCACTGTGTTCATGGACAGACAGTGTGGCATCGTGCCGAGATGGGAGCTTGGGGCACAGGTGCCAGTCTACCTCCCCTCTACCCAGGCATGATGTTAGGAATGGACACCACTTTGCAGAGTCCCCAGGTGCTGAGGATAAAACCCTCGGCAGGGCCCCACTCGGTAACAGCAGCCGCCCTAGGTGCAGGATAGTAAAGTGACCACGTCAGAAACACTGTGGGGACCTCCGTGCCTCCGGCCCTTTATGGGCCTGGATATGACACAAACAGCTGATGTGCAAGCCTCAGTGTGTCAGACCCCCCGAGGCCCTGCCTACTCCTGGACACAGGAAAGGGGACGTGAGGAGAGAGAGGAAGAGGAGAGAGAGGAAAACGAGAGAGCTTCCTGGTGTTGGCGTCTTGACCCGTGTGTGTGGTGGTGACAATCCAGTATGAAATCCAGTCAGACAAACAAGCCTCAGCTCTCAGCTCTCGCAGAAGCAGACGCCCACCGGAGCCGGTGGACACGCGTCCCGAACACAGAAAGGTTCGCAGAGAAGGACACCATACATCACCCACAGGTTTTAGCAAATGACTGCTTCCTTCACTGAGAGAACATTTCATCAAAAGGGTCAGCTTTTCTTTCCCTTTCTCCGTTTCTTTTTATAGAAATAAAATATAGAAACAGAAACATTCACCACAAAGGAATCATGACCCAGGGGATGGGGGCCGGTTCCTGAGGACACAGAAGGGGTGTGTCTGGGGATCGAGAGCCGTAGTTTCGGCGCCAGACACTGAGGCAGGAGCTGCAGCAGCCACCCTTGGGGACCCTGAACCTGCCAGGGGAGAGCCGGGCGGGGTGTTCTCTGAGGAGGGTGGATGGAGTTCCCACCCTCAGCCCTCCTGTCCCTGCTTCTCTTAGGGTCACCGCGCTTTCCCTGCAGAGAACACGCTGGGAAGGCTCTGTTGGGACGACAGCTTCTGCAGCCACTGGCGCCCTCCTGGCCGGGTTGCCCGACGCTCCCCCACGTCTTTTCCCTCTGTGTGCTGGGTGCACACACTGTTCCCTTGGCGTCTGTATCCGTTCCCTGAAGCTTCCATAGCGAAGCACTGCACTGAGTGGCTTAGACAAGCTCTATTCCAAACAGGGCCACATTCAGAGGCACGGGGGTGAGGAACCCAACACACGAATTCTGAAGCACAGTTTGACCATAGCAGCCTTTAGTTGGGCTCCTGGTCCTGGCTTCCCTAGACCTGGCATCTCCAGGCTTTAACCGTCTTCGTTTATGAGCGCCTAATACTTTTGTAAAACTGTGTACCAGCTCACATATCCTTAGGATGACATTTAAAGTTTTACAGCATGCTTTTCTACAGTTGCACTGGATACGTTTTCTAACATATGTTGAAGCAACAGCATTTGGCTTATTTGTTTTGTAGAAAATGTTCACCTTATACATTAATTAGAAAATTCAATCCTCATTTTCAAATCAACATGCCAATCCGATGTAATTTCCTCATTAGTCAGGGCATGCTGGGTTATATTACATAATAACCCTAAACCTCCACCGTATCATACGAGGCCTCCAGGTTCAAGGCAGCTCAGTCAGGGTGCCCGTGTTGGCAGAGGTTGGCCCAGCTCCCCCAGGGACACAGAAAGCTCAGCTGAGGGAGGCTTCTCGACATGTGGCTATGATCTCCATGTTCACAGGAAGGAGAGGAACGCTCGTGCTGGAAGTAACACGCCATGTTCACGGGAAGGACTGGAACGCTCGTGCTGGAAGTAACACGTGTCACTTCTGCTCATGGCTTTGTAGTGCCCAAGACTGGTCATAGGACCAGCCCTGAATTCAGAGAGGAAAGAAAGTAAAATGTCATCAAATGCCCAGAAGAAAGACCGAATTATTTGAAAACAGCCCTAAGAATTACAGTCTGACTTCATTTTTAATTAATGTGTATTAATACATGATCCTTCACAGTCTTCTTTGAATTCTAATTCTGAGATATAGACAGACAGATGGGTGGATGGATAGGTAGTTGGGCAGGTAGGTAAGTAGATGATAGACAGACAGAAAAATAGATGATGGACGGACAGACAGACAGAAGAGTCATAGCCTTCCCACCTCCAGTATTTTTGCTTTACTCCATGGTCTTTCCCTCAGGACCAATGCATTCTCCAATCACCCTCCCAGAGGTGTTTGCTCCCACAGTGATGCACCGTGGTGAACTAAAGGCAGGTGAGAGGTTTGTCTGTCTTTTCAGTGTGAGAGAAGGGAGAACTGGCAGATAGCAGGCACCTTTCCCAGCACATTGGTCTTAGAAAAGAAGCACGAGGAAATGGAAGATCCAGAACTTTATTTTATGAAAGTCACTGGCCTTGGCTTGCACCAGGGAGCTTGGAGATCACGGCTCTGGTCCCCACCTGCAATACCTACTTGTTCCTGACTGTACTGATTAACCTTTCTGGGTTTGACCCGTGGCCTCCCTAACCTTCAGGACATGCTTAGTTGCATCCTTTCCAGGGCAGCCCTCGTTCCTACCCTCCTTGGCCCAATTTGAGCCCCAAACCCTGGTGTAATCCGATGACGATTCCTTCAAATAACAGCAATGTTTGAACATTTTCAGAATCCATACCCTTTATTCTAATGAAATCATACAGGAAGCCCAGTACGAGACTGAGAAGGGTGAAGCTGGTCTGGCTGAGGAAGGGCAGGGGTGCTACGGGCCCAGGCCCCACCCACAGGCTGTGCGAGGCACCCAGAGCAGCCCCTGAGGCAATTCTGCTGACCTAGGAGTCCTGGGAGGCACCTTCCGAGAACCCCCACATGACATCAGGGTGATCACAGGGGTCCACTGAGAAGAGCAGGGCTCCCTTTAGCCAGTCGCTTCACACAGAAGCAACTGGATTGTAGCCATGTAGACAGGCCCTCCTCCAAGAGAACCGTCTGCTGCATTTCTGCCCAAGTAGACACGACGAATACTGTCATTTGGTCACATTCAGGAATCTGGCGGTACTTAAGTCCCTCATTTGCAATAAAGGATCATGTCAGCATTTCTGTTCTAAATTCCTATTTTCAATGATTTATAATGAAGCATCTTTTTAAAATGGTTTCAGCTGTTTGAGCTATATGCAGCCAAGAGAATAGATCCTAGGGCTTTTTTAGCACTCCACTAACTATGAAATTGTTTGATTTTTACAAAACATATTTAGCAAATTGTTAAAAGTATTGGCTAAACACAGCATTTCATAAATGAAATGTTGAAGTGATCAAGATGTTGAACTTTAAAATCATCTGCTTTCGCTGAACAGTGTCTTTTTTCACAAAGTTCAATAAGAATTTCTAACATAATTTTATACAACATCATAAGTGCATTGCTACATGTTGTAAATATCACGCCATTACACATTCTAATTACCTGATTACATTCATTTACATTAAATTTGTAATTAAATGTAATTTCATGCTTATTGAGTGAAAATCCTTTTGAAACATTGCGATCGTCCTCGCCGTCGCAGTGTGTGAAGCCAAGAGCAGCCCTGACCTGGGATGTCTGCAAAAGCCATTAGTGATTCCCAGCCATTAAATCGCGGTTGCTTAAAGACACCGCAGACAGCAAGATCATGCATCACAGTTAACTTAGTGTGAAGGTGATGTGGGAACAAAGATTCTTGTTTCTGCAGCTTTGGTCTTTTGGGGTCTTGGGCTAATGTAGTAAGATGCTGCTTTGGCTTTTACAAATTAGAAAATTTTGATCTGTGTTATGACAGTTATGTTATGGGAAGCAGGCAATGGAAGTCACCTGACTATATTCTAACCAAAGAGTTTTAAGTCATGAGAATCCTTTCTTCATTTGCAACATCTTACAGTCTTTTTCCAAATTCTGTCTCCCACCATCACCATAGCAACTACGTCTTTTGGCAAGCCTGGGGACATGATCAGATCAACTCGGAGGAGTCTTAGCCCCGAATTTGGCCTTGAATGACTAATTTTATCTTCTCCTTGTGAACATTTGGCATCATGTGACAGGTCAGCAGCCAAGCTCATGCAGCGAAAGGTTTCTCAGTGGATCTCGGCTTCCCTTGACACCTTGGTGCTGAAGGTGGTGTCTGAGTCCTCCCCTGTGTCTCGTGTGGAAAGATCAGGAAAAACCAAAACCACTGATGTCTTGAATGCTAACGACGGAAGAGTGGAGGGAGAGGCAGCATGCCTGGAGATGAGAGAGGGCACGCCTTCCCATCCAGCAGCCTGAAAGCAGGCTTCGTCCTGGGGCCGGCTGCTCACAGGAGGCCTAGAATGACCTCGTTGGTTCTGATTGGGGTCCCTCTCCAAACAAACAAAACACATATCGTTCTTCCTGAAGGAGGGGATGGGGGTAGACTCGTGGTGCCCAGCCTTGGGGATGATCAGAATTACCCAGCAGGCTTTGTGAAAACCCATACTGCTGGGCCATTTCTCCAGAGCTGCTGATTCAGGAGGTCTAGGTGGGCCTGAGAATTTGCATGTCTCACGAGCTCCCGGGGAAGCTGCTGCTGCTGGGCCAGGAAGCACACTGTGGGAACCTCCCGCCTGGGTGAAGCCTCCTCTCAATCACAGTATCTACACATCTTAAGCGACTCCCAATGCAGAGTCCCATTGATCTCAGGAACAGCCCTGGATCTGAACTGCAGATTGTCCACTCAGACCACGGCCCTGGCTCCTCTCTGGACCACTGTGCGGCATTGGAGTGTGCAAGCAGAGCTCACCACCTGGGCCGTGCCTGCCGGCACCCCTGTACGTTCCAAAGAGGGTTCTGGGGGATGGTGGGTGTGAGAGAGTACCCATTCTATCTGTGCCCCCCACACCAGGATCGGTAGCTCTGGTTTGGAAAGAGCCTTGTGGCCAAGCATTCACCTGGAAAGAGAAAGGAAATGTCCTCCCAGAAACCGATTTCTGGAACAGAAGCAGAGATCACCAGACTGTGGGCTCCTGTTCAATGGAGCCAGTCCCGTGAACACTTATTGTGGGCATGTTACACTGTGCCCACGAGGAGGCCTGGGTCAAATGAGGCCACCAGGTCTCCAGTGGATGTCCGTGGGCATACAGCTGGCCAGAGTCCCAGTGGGAGTGGACGGGGTACACTAACGACTGTTGGAGTCCTCAAGGAACCCATGCATTCAAGATTTCTAGGACCAATTCCAGGTCCAAAGAATGTTCTTGCATAGTAAGGATGTCCACTTTGGGAATCGTATTTTAAAGTGTACATTTCTCACCTAATTCCATCACACGTATAGCAGGAAAATGAGCAATTGCATCTTCCTCACATTTGGTTTGAATAATGGAAGGCAATGGTTTGTTTCTTAACTCAGTATGCAAGATTCTCTTGAAATTAGACATTCTGTCAGTATGAAAAATAAGTAGGCTGAGCGTGGTGGCTCACGCCTGTAATCCCAGCACTTTGGGAGGCCGAGGCAGGCGGATTATGAGGTCAGGAGTTTAAGACCTGTCTGGCCAATATGGTGAAACCCCGTATCTACTAAAAATGCAGAAATAAGCTGGCTGCAGTGGCACGTGCCTGTAATCCCAGCTACTCAGGAGGCTGAGGCAGGAGAATTGCTTGAATCCGGGAGGCAGAGGTTTCAGTGAGCCAAGATTGCACCACTGCACTCCAGCCTGGGTGGCAGAGCGAGACTCTGTCTCAAAAATAAATAAAAAAGCAAAAAGACGTCACCATCAAAATAAGCGCTAAGGAAGCAGAAGGGGGTGGCAGGTGTTGGGTAGAACTCCCATATAGAATCCTAAGTGCCATTTTACCTTTTCAGCATTGTTGGAAATAGGTGCAGAGTAACGTATGCGAGGATATTATTTCAAAACTGAGTGATTTCTGGCAATGCCGGTAGACTCGCAAATAACCGCTAGTGTGCGAACACGGCAACATCGATGTTCACTTTCTACCCTACTCACTCCAGAGTGCACAGCTGCTCCGAGTCTGCAGAGAACCTCCCTGAGGTGTGGCAATTGCGCGTCTGCACCTGACCTCAGTGCTGAAGGCTCACAAACTGCAGTTTGCTCTCCCTGACTGTTCCCTGCCACAGAGGGAAGGGGAGCCCCCATGAGTGTCCCTTCCCATCAGATACCTGTGGCTGAGACCTCCTGGGGTCACTAAATTTCACAAACAGGTCCCACATGTATCTAATAATTGATTTTTATGGTATTTTCAGGCAAGCTCAGCGTGTGTATCGTACCCAACAGGAAAAGGAAGAAGGGGCGGAACTCTAGGGGTGACACGAGGCTTCCACCCTCAAGTGAAGTAATGTCATGCACATAACATAAATATATAAACAGCAGCAACACAGAGCCTGCAGAGCCGCCACCTCCTGAGTGGAGAAAGGGAAAGGACGGGCAGCCAGGAGGAGGCTGGAGATGCATGAGGCCACCTGAGCTTCGGGTGCACACCCCTGGGCATAGAGCGGGGCAGAGTCCCAGTGGGGGTGGAAGGGGTACAGTTGACTGACATCTCTGAGGTTCCCGAGAAAATAATTTGAGCAAAATCTTGCACATTCCATGAGAAAACAACCCTGAACTTCTAGAATAGGTTTGCAGTCTAAAGAAGAAATCAGGCATAAACAGCAACTGTGAAATGGCGAGGTCGGGGAAGGTGTTGGAAACCTGTACCTCTGCAGGCAGGCAGGCAGGTGGTACCAGAGCTCCCTCCGGACCGGCACAGCCCCGCTGCCCCTCTGCTCCCAGGCCTTTCAGCAAGGCTCAGTAGAAGGAGCCGGCCCCTCCTTGGGGCACACTCCTGCACCCTGCCAGCCCCCCATCTCCAGCCCCTACCTTAGTCTCCCAGTTCGTGCCCTTTTGTCTCCCCGTCCCCGCCTACTGCATATCCCAAACTGCAAGAGCATGACTGCCATTCTGCGTTCCACCCATAGGACTTCTGTTCTTACCAATGGTTTTAAAAATCAGCAATTTGATCCTTTTATATTTCCATTTAGGAAAAAGAAAACGTAAAATTCTAGTAGGTTTCTTATGTGTTCTTATAGCCTGTGAGTAGCTCAGGGCCCTTTAGAGAAAGTTTCCGTTTCCCTTTAGGTAAGTGGGAATGATATTCGTGTTGGGAGCCTTGGCCTTGAGCAGACATGCATGCCAGCATTATTTTCTCCAAAATATCAAATCCTTAAGGAAAGATGGCTGCCGTCATAATTGTGGTCAGAGCTACAGCAGCAGCAGCTACTCTTGGTTCTGGGCACTGTTTGTGAGTACTTTATCGTGAACCCTCATCACAACCCCATGTGGGAGGGACTGAAAATGACCCCATTTTACAGACAGGGAAATTTTGGGTCATCAAACTGCAGCAACTTTCCCAAGATCACACGGACTGAAGATCTGAGTGGTATTTTCACTGTGTGGCTTGAGTATGTGTGAAAACTGCATTCCCTCTTCTGTGTTACTGACTTTAAGTGTTACCTCATCCCAGGGAACACTTTGCATCGATAGAAGGAATTCTCATCCTACTTGGGATCCAGGTCCTCTTCTCAATCTGGATCCGTTACTATACTTAAAGCTCCCCTAATCTTCCAGTCTCAAAGCACATTCTTAATGTCTTGGCTCTCTGAGCTGGGATGATGGTGGAGAATGGGGCTATTTCCTTGGCGCAGGCACCGAGGCCCCAGGTTGTTGGATCTGCTGTGCTTTCTGCCCGAGGCCCATCTGCACTGCCCCGGCCTTCCTTTCTCCCGCACCTTACTTTCTCCTGGTGCACCACGTTGTCAGTTGATTGCAGCTCCAGCATTAGACCAAACTGTCTGAGACGTGCGTCTGACATTTCTGAAGCTAAGCAGGTGCAGTAGGAAAAAAAAGGCTCAGCCGCTTTTTAGGGAGTCAGGTGGCATTGTGCAGCAAACAGAAGGCACACGGCGGATTCCGGAGCCCAAATCAGATCCTTTTATGTGTGTAGAATATATCAATTTGGAATGCACAGTTTGAAATTGCTGGTTATAGAATGTGATCCGTCTTATTGTAGTGTAATTTCCCAGGGGCTGCAATATCCAAATCCCAGCCTAGGGGTGACATGCTCCTGCTCAGGTTTTTTTCTCCAGGAATCATCACCCCGTGCTCTGAGAATGGGGGTCTGTAGGACACACCATTCCTGCTCCCTGTTTTCATGTGGAAAACACTCTGGGGGCCTTGGGTCTTCTGAACCACCCGCCTGGTTGCTTCATGCTGCTGCTTAGGGCCTTTCAGATGGATTTGTATTTATGCACTCACTCCCTTCTTACTGATTTCTGCTTAACTAAACTTCCACGCCAACGAAACAGTGGGAAGATCCCTAGATTGTAGCATCTGTCCCCTCTCTCTTGAGCTCAGAGGCCACAGTTCTTTGGACTTTTCCTGCCTGGCTTGAAACTGCGCCCAGCTCAGAGGGGAGGATTTGGTTCAGCATCACAGCCCTCCACGGAAGTGCCCCTGGCAGATGCGATGTCTGTGGACACCGAGTCCGCTCACAGATAAAAAGACAGACCTTCATTCATGTGGTCAAGAAAGTTGCAGCCAAGATATCATCATCAGGGGAGGCAAGGCGGGGGTGCTCCCTGGGGGAATGGCAGAGACAGAAGGGCGGAAGGGTCTCGAGCTCTGGGCCATTCCTGGCCTCTCCAGCCCAGTGTGAAGTGGAAGCTTCAGTCTCATCCCAATGGCCGCAGGTTGGAAGTCAGCCCTCCTAGGCCAGGAACACACTTTGCTATCTGTCTCTCTGGCATCACGGCATCCACCTGTGGACCACTGTGAGGTGAGGGCCAGAGGTGTGGGCCCAGCCCCTGCTACCTCCACAGCTTCCTGTGTATCATCTCAGGTGCAGCCCTCCACACGGCCACTGCCACTGGGGAGTGTGACCCTGGATGCAGTCACTGGAGTGGACTTCAGGGCCAATGTCTTCCATTTCCTCCTTCACTGCCATTTTTGAACCAACAGGAGAAAAACATGCATACATGCATAAAAGGCTTTATCTTAGAAAGAAACAAACAGATAAATGGGGAAGGGGGAAGAAGGAAGGAAAAACAGGAAAGTTGGAAGGAGGAAAAAAGGGGGCATGGAGGGAGGAAGGAAGGGAAGAAGGCAAAAGAGAGAAAGGAAGAGTTAATTTTCATTGAGTATTTTAGTCATTAAAGAAGAATAAAAGTCACATTAAATAAGACACACAAATTAAAATACTTAATAACTGTGCTTCTAATTTTGCCATTATTTGTGACTTTTGTTATAAATTTCTACCCTAAGTGGTTAAGGTAGCTCTAAACACCCAGCCTTTCCTTTGTTTCTTCTCTTTTTTCTTTTAGACCCACATGTTCCTTATAGACATTGATTTATTTCCCTGAGGTGAACACCATCCAATTTTTTACAAGTGGAGTAAACATGGGTCATAAGATCCCTCAGATGAGTCACAGAATTAAAATTCAGGAAGCGTTCTGTGGCCCCACCTCTGGATGCCCACCGTGCACATTTATCTTGTGGATGCCCACCGTGGACTTTTATCCTGTAGACGCCCACTGTGGACTTTTATCCTAGGGTCCTTGTGGGAAGCAACCTCATGTGCTTCCCTTCAAGTCTTTTACCTATTTGTTTGCTACCCTACCTTACCACTTTATTTATTTATTTATTTATTCATTCATTCATTCATTCATTCATTCATTCCTGCAGTCGTTCTGGGGCCAAAGTTCATAACGCTAGTCAACACATGTTGCTCTGTCCATCTGAGTGGGAGCTGCAATCTAGTCATGCCTCCTGTCCGCCATGATCCCTCCAAAGTCCCTGTAATTTATTTTTTTAACCACTCTGTAAGGGAGGGTCATTAGAGTTACTTCCATTTTTTTTTTTTTTTTTCTGATGATCATTCCCTATGTTTCCAAACAATGCCATGGTGAGCATTATCTCCCAGGTGTTACACTTAGGGAGTGTTTCTGTAGCATGAATGCCTAGGAGTGGAAATGTGAACCACTGTGAACAATGAAATGTTAACACTGCCACCAATGGTGCTGCCTGCTTGGTTTTTGCCACTCTCGTCTTGGTGCCCAACAGATAAGGTCCGTTCCCATGTCTGTTATCTTGCATGGCCAGGGAGCCCTCACAAACACCAAACCTTTTCATTTCCCAACTTAAAAACAATCCCCCAGTGTTAATATAATCCATAAGGTTGGGGAAAAAAATGGGTGTTTTTCCCCAATGCAAATTCCTCCAGGCCCAGGCTGCCTTGCAGATGTTGCAATGGGAGCTCTGGTTTCTCAGCTCTGAGGCTCATCTTTACTTCTGTGTGTGTGTGCGTGCATGCGTGTGTGTGTTTGTTTTGTTTTCTTGGTGAAAGGCTGATGACTGACTTCGAAGCTTTCCTGAATTCCGTCGGTTGACTCTAGCTTTCCCCTAGCTGTGCACTTAGAGGGTTTAGCTGCGTGTTCCAAGCCAGCTGGTGCCCAGGGCTCCCCTGTTTCCATCTGCTGAGTGAGGGCAACTGCCAGGCGGCCATCAGCTCCTGAGGGCCTGGAGGTGGGAAGGGCTTTGTACCCACTGAGTGGCCCCTTCAGGGCTGCAGGCTCCCTGGCTTCAGGTCTCTGTGCAATGATCAGGCAGAGGAAATCTGGGAGCAAGCTCAGACACGCTGTGATTTCCTCGGGCCTGTGTGTTTCTAGATGGCCTGACTCACAGGGTAAGTTTGAGGAGTGAATGAATCCTATGGACTAATGTTTGTAAACTGTGTAAAAAGCACCTTGCAAGGTAAGCACTAGAGAAGTGTTTTCAGAATGAAGAAATAAAATAGGAGGAAAGCCTTCTTGCATTATTATTATGATTATAACATAAACACTAGATCTTTATCCATTTTTTAAAGTGGGTTGAATTCTTCATTTTTCCCCCTAGTCAATTCAATGTGTGTTGAACAAATCCTTCATTTATCAGGTTAAACGTACAATAAAATTCAGATTAACCAGAGGATTCATACCTGAATAAACTGTGATTTCACATGCAAGAGACAAATTTACTTTTTTATTAGGGAAATTGACCATTGGCGGTAA